>NW_025407837.1:0-221831 GCF_003324165.1 Naegleria lovaniensis
TCAATGAACCTGGATAGAAGAACCAAATCTTTCGAAGGATCAACAGCAGTCATGTCAGCCACTTGATTCGACATGCCAACGGACATGGCCACTATGGACACTCGGATCATTGCGTCTCTGGCCATATTCACCACAGTAACAGTTAAGGAGGCGCTATTACTTCTTACACCTTTACTGTAGGTAGCTGTGAATTTGTACTTGCCTTCCAAAAGCTTGCTCGAGAATGGCGTCTGTATAGGTGAGGGAAGGTTCGCACAATCTACTGCGTTGACTAAATCAAAGCATGAAATGTTGAGTGTGGAGGTATCACTGGTGGCACTTGGATCTAGTGTCAAAACATTGAACGATAACACTTCGTCAGTGGATTGAGTGACGTCAAAGATGTCAAATTTCACAAGCAATGGTTTTGCAACAGCTGTTACCTTAAATTGTAATGAAACAGGTTGAGCTCTATCTGCTTGAGCTGTCACAGAAAAATAATAATCTCCCTCAATGGGAAGTACGGTATAACTTGGTCCAAATACTAAAATTCCATCTCTGAATTTAATGTCAACATTGGCAGCTGAAGATTTGGTCTCATCCATGGTGTAATTCCATCTGGTTAATCTTGGATTGCCATTGTAGCACAGTGGGAATCGAATGTGAGCGTTGATTAACGCGAGAGAACCAATATTGACTGTTGGACTCAATCCTTCTTTCAGAGAAATTGTTGGCACAGCATTTCCAATGACATCAAACGAAATAGATTGTTTGGAGAATGTATTGAATGAACTTTGAACTGTTACTTCTACTGTATAGGTGCCTGTTTCAAGAAGTGAAGCATCAAAGGTCATAATCGAGTATTTCCATTGAGAGAAACGTTCATTGAGGAAATAAAGCATATCGCTCGAGGGAGCTGTTGACGCAGACCAAGAATATTGCAATTTTCTACCGTCCAATGTGGCCGAGGCTGAAGCATCCAATACTACTCGATCACATGACGACACAACATTCTTTTCAACAAAGAGAATGGCTGTAGGTTGTGCTGGAATAAATGAACCTGAAGCAACAGGAACGTCCACAGTTGGAGAAGAGTCACCTTTAGATGGATCCTGATAAAACGAAATAACATCTCCAGTGGTCACTGTTGCAAAGGCACCAAGTACAATTTCAAAGGTACCATCTGAAAGTAAATTGCAGTCAGCATCGTCACCACCAATCTTATCAAGACTATCATCGGTGATTAAACTCTTACACTCTATTCGTTTTCTGATTGAGGAGTAGTAGGTTCCAACAAGTCTATCTCCATTCGCACTGAAAGTCAACACAGAAGCTTGAATTTACATATTACAAAATGATGAGAATGGTCCGAGATTTGAATAATAATAATAAGAGTAGTCATAGCGGTGGTAGTGATGAAACGAGTAACAATTCGTCGGGTGTTGGAGGAGCCTCCTCCTTCTTAACAAGAGGTCATTTCTCTGATCTTCCTAAAATGGTTCTTGGTTTGGGTGTTGGCTCAAGTCACGCAAGTGGTGACAAGAGTCAACTAAGTCGATCACCTTCGAAAGGAGAATCAACAAGCTCATCACCATCAGAACCTATCACACCACGACGATTCGCTAGAAAACAACTTTCTTTCTTTGGTATTGGAAGAAGAGAATCAAAAACTGAGGAATCACTAAAATCAGAAATGTCAGCAACGTCACAAACAACACAGCCACAATCGGATGAAAATACCTCTCAAGAAACAAAATCAACAACTAGTAATAGATTTAGTTTCAGATTGGGAGGTTCTAAAAAAAAGGAAGATAATATGCAAAAATCCGATTCAAAACTCAATTTATTGGGAAGAAGAGATTCATCTGCTTCCATGGAGACCGATGCTCTAGAGAAATCGCCCTCTGTTGCTTCTACAAAATCCCCATCCATGACACCAAGTGATAAATCGACCCATGAAAAACCATCCGAAGAATCTACACAAGACAAACAAACACCTCAAAAACCATTTTTACATGAAATTGAAGGTGTCACAGAAGTTACCGAAGAAGTGAAAACAATTGCTGAAGATACTTTGGTCACAACCAACACTGAAACCACCAATGTCAATCTATCTCTACCTCCAGAAAGTTCAAAATCTCCACATACCTCTCCAACATCGCCAGCTGATACTGATGATGATAGTCCAAACCTCTCTATTGACACTTCCAATATCAACAGTAATCAAAATGAAACGACGAACACAACAACACAACCTACTCCAAGACCTTCTGGTATGCCAAAACTCAACCTCACTCTCATTCCTGCTGGAGCTAGTACTGAAGAAGGAGCTCCACCATCATCAGATGTACCTGTTTCTTCAGAGGAGCCTAACAATGGTCTTATTAGACTCATGTCCGTCTTGAAGAAGGAAAAAATTAAACGTACTGCAACAGAGGATAAATGTGACACGCTTACTGCTGACCATGAAGATGAAAAATCTGATACTTCCAGCACCATGTCAAGATCATCCAGTGAAAGACTAACTAGAACTGTGCAACATGGATTTTTACACTTACCTATCAATACACCTAGATCAAAATATGAAAATGTAATGAAACTGTACAAGAAGCAAATTTTATTGGCCATTCAGCTCATGAAAGACTTTGTTGAGGAAGATTCTAAAAAAGAAATTAACATTTCTTCCAAAGACAAGAAAACATTTACAAATTTATTTGTAGAATCACATCAATATCAAAACTTTGATGAATGGCTTTTACCTCAACCTCCACACTTGTTGTTCCGTACCATGAAGAATTCTGTCATGTACGAATTGGAAAATGACAATTTCCCAAGATTTGTCAGAAGGTGAGTTGTATTATTTTTTGAAACACCATAATCAACACATCAAAATAATTTCACATGACGTGAACATGTCCATTGGTTCATCTTCCAGCGATTTGTGGCTGAAAAAACTGCAGCATAAAGGATTGGCCTATTTGAACAAAGTAGGTCGTGTGAAAGAAGCAGCCTACTTCCCATACACCTATGATGACTTTAGAGAACCCATGGTGTTTGATAGAGATATTGAATTTATGGAATATCTTGCTAGAGATGACTATCAATGGAAGTTATTGGGATCTAAGAAAGAAGGAGCAATCAATGTGTATAAAATTACAGAAAAAGTGCTCATGCCCAATGTCAGCTTTTACAACAAGATGCAAATCAATAAGTGGTCTGGCGTTTTGAATTATCCATTTGATGTACGTTCTTTTTAATATTTATTTCAATTTATTTACTCCAATTTCAGGTTGTCAAACAATGCTGCATGCCAGGTCTTTATGTATATAAATACGATCCAAACATTTCCAGCTGTGAAGAATGGGGCTTTTGGGATTACGAAACCTTAAAACAAAAATATCCAAGTGAAAAGTGGAAATATGGAAAGAGGTATGTATTATAATATTCTGTTAACAAAAATCGAGATGTAAAAACTCAATTCATTTCAGATCTGTGGGTATTGTTCGATATGGAATGGTCTTTCCATTTCCTTTCAAATCCAAGAGAAGTTTCCTTGCTGCATGTTCCGCATGGTATGACAAGGAAGAAGAAAAACTCACTCTCATTTACAAACCATGTGAACATGAACGATTTTACAAAGATGGAAAGGGTGTGAATGAAGGTAAAAAGTTGATCGATATTAGAGACTTTCAATATTATCAAATCAAAAAGATTGACGCATATAGAACCAGTTTATTGCAAATTCACTTGTTGGATGTTGGAGGAAATGCAAGATTTGCTGCAAACATGCTAAGAATGGATCGTGCGAAGGGAATGATGAAAGGTTTCAATGAATATATTCGAAAACATATGAACAACATTCCAAAAATTTCAGACGATGATCCTGTGTGGAAACATGTGGTCACATGTATGGGTCGTGAACGTGCTGACCGTCTCGACATGTCTGCCACTCTGTACAATGATCTCAAAGCAGGAAGAAATATTAGAAACAAATCATTGTTGGCAACCGTCAAGAAAAGAAGAAAGGAAAAGAAAAAGATGGAAAAACTCAAAAAGCAACACAAACTCAACAAAATCAATTATTGGATTCGCAAACTCCAACGTCACCCATGTCGAGTACCATGTCCTCCTCCTCGGATGATAGCAAGTCAACCCTCGCGAGACTTAATAGCTCTGCTAGCTTTGGTGGCCAAACATACATGACACCTGAAATGGCTCTCATGGAAGAAGAAGAAGCAATGATGACTGTATTCGATGCAGATCTTGAGAACTTTACCATGACAGGTACCACCACAGATAACAGCGAGGATGACTATGAAGACTATGACTATGAAGATGGAGACTTGAACGAAAATAATTGAAAATTATCTGAACAACAACAACATCATTTAGATTAAAATGTAAAATTTATTCAATATCATTATTTCAATGTAATTCGTTCACTTGGTAAAAATAATACTATACAAGGGTCCCTTAATGATGGAATTGCTTGTTGGATTGTCATCAAGAGCAGGTGTCACGGAAATTCTCGAACCTCCTAGCCCTGTAGAGAATTTTTGTCCGTTCTGCCCAATTTTACACACATAGGCTGTGACTTTGACAAATGCCTTCTTAGAAAGAATGTTCTGAGTTGGAGACTTTGAATCATTCCTCAAATCAATCAAATTCGAAGAATTCATGGTGTTGTTCAAGGAGACAATGGGCGAAGGAGATCGTGTGTTTGATTCATTCTCAGGTCCAAGTTTGCAACATTCAGCCCTTGCAAAATGTCATACTGCATCAACTTGGGTAAATTTTCTGGTTCAATTCCAATACAAATATCTGCAAACGAAATTCCCAATAGTTGTGATAAATAAATTTCATGTTGTTCGCTCTTACATCCTAAAAAGCTTAAAAATCGATTGTTAAATCTCCAAATTCTGAACTTGTTGTTCAAAATTAAAGCAGGAAGAGGTAATTGAGTAAAAAGCTCTGAGAAAACGGGAGGAAAATATGCAGTAGTTCTCTCGGATAGATCTTGTGGCACTCTTGTTTGGTCTAGCGTATTTTTCGAGGGCTTCTTGGCCATTAACTTTTTGTTTACCTTATGGTCGAGATAAGGTAATTCTCCTTTCCGTTCCACAGGTGATTGTCTTCCGATCAATGACGAATTGTTCAATGTATTTACATTCTCTCCTCCAAGTGATTGGCTAATTTGGGATGTATTTACAGGAAGGAGAAGAGACTTTATACTCTCTTCCTTTAGTCGAAACATGTGCTCTTGAACGAGAGTGTTGTGAGTCTTTTTGATAAATTCTAGCTCTACACGCATTTCATTTTCCTTAATTTTCCATTCTTGTTTTGCTTGTTTCTGCTCTTTAAACTCTGAAATCATTTTGGATTTCACTTCATCTAACGATTTTTCGAGTTCAGAATTTTTCCTCTCCAAGTTCTTTAGGAGCTGTTGTTTTTCATTTAATAACTCCTCTAGCTTCACAATGGAGTTCTTGTGCTGGGCAGTTTCATTGACTGATTTTCTCCAACATGATTCTAGCTTTTTAATGTATTCTTCCACTTCTTTGGGAACTAGAGCGCTGGGAGCTCGTACCGAGCCAATCTTTGTCGGGCTTTGAGGAGAGAGGTCGTCTAAATCGTCGAATACTCTCATCGTACTTTGTGGATATACCCTTGTGACATTCAGATTCGAGTACGATAGATCATCTTTCTTTTCTTTACTCTCTTTCCATGCAAGCGCAGTTTTTAGAGGCTTGACAAATATTGAGAAAGGCAAGCACTCATATTCATTGTCAATGAGTTCAGAAAAAATCCTAGAAAATTCAAACATTTTAGCCTCGTCTTGAATATCGTATGGCTCATTCTCTTCCAAAGCATCTGGGTTTGGCGTCTTGTTCATCACTTCTAACACTCCAATACATCCATTGGTCTTTTTAGAAATCAATGGAAAGCATATGGCTACTTTGGTTTTTAGACCTGTCTCCTTGTCAACATATCTGTAGTGTTTCTTGTATGTTGGTACATCAAAAACGTTGAGTGCTACTGAGCGTGTGAACACTTCTCCAGCAATACCCTGGTTGGCAGGAAGGTAAATGTGTTTAGGTGGAGATTTTGGTCCTCCTGATAAAGTATGGGTATTGCTCGAATACTGAGTTGCGTTGCTAATGTTTTTGTTCTCAACAAGGGTAGATAAGGCAGGGTCAGAAAAATCATACTTGCAAACCAAACAAAAGCTCTGAAGCTCATTCTGTTTTGGGTTATAAATAAATAAAGTGGCCATTTGTGACTGGAGTGAGTCAACCATAGAATTAAGTAGGGACTGAGAGATGGATCTGAGCACACCATACCTCATTTTGAGTGCTTGTTCTTTCGATTCAGGTCGATCTTTTTGTGCAGGAGAGTCATATCGAACTATATGAGACGTTTCTGGATATTCTTTTGAGATGACTCTTGTTTCCTGTTCTTTGGTGGTCACTATTTGATGCGAAGGTTGAGTTGCAGCGGAAGAAACGCCAATTTTCAAAGAAAAAAGACCATCTCGCTCTCGTCTCAATTCTTCCTTTTCTTTTTGCAAGTTAGACATGGCTGTCATAACATCATTCCACCTTTTATGCAGCTTATCGTACCGTTCTTTCCATTCCAAGGACCGTACATCCTTTTCTTTTCTGGCAATAGTTAATTCTTGTCGAAGCTCACCAAGTCTGGAATTAAAGGCCACCTCCATCTCTTTCAGTCGGAAATCTAAATGCTTTAAATGTTTGTCAAAATTCTTTTTAGCCTCAAAAAACATTTCTGATGCGTTTTCCAATACTTCCCTAGAGTTGGTAGAAAGTTGAGCTGACGATGGCTTGGATGTCAACCCTTCTTCTTGCTCAACATTGATTTTCTTGTGAATGATAGAATCATCAGCCATTGATCCAGCTTTCAGAACCATAGTTTCGTTAAAGAGAGACGCCAACTTTTTAACAGTGGAGTTAAATTTGGTGTAATTGAACAGAAAATCCCCAGGTAACGCATTGGGCCCTTCTTTTGGTTCTTCATGACGTGGAGCCTCTTGACGTGCACTCTTCGGATTTTGAAGATCTAATTCCTCTTCTTCATCCTCACTTTCCTCAATATCACTCTCTTTGTCGAGGTCAACATCCTTTTCTAGAAATTGAATGTAGTTTTCATTCGGCGGAGAAACAGCTAGTTCTTCCAGTTTAAATTCAGAATATCGTTGTTCATGATCACTACTTGTGGTTGAATAGCCATCGTCAAAAAGTTTAGCAGGAGGAGATGTTGGAAGCTGTCCTTCTCCTGCTGCCAAGCTCAACGACTTCTCCGAAGTAATATCACTTGCATCCGCTGATATAATTTCCGTTTTCGTGAGTTGTTGATCCACAAAATCTTCAGAATGTTTTGATGTCCTCAACAGAACATTGCTGCTCGATGTAGTACTATTCCTACTACTTTTGCGTAATGCATATTCTTGTTGGTCATGATCAATTTCGTCTTGTTGGTTTTCCATCTTCCCGATTCACTCGAATTTCGGAACCAAATCAAAAAATTATTGATGATTTCTTTCCGACTCTCGGAGTCTTTGTACCTTCTTCAATTGACGTATTCTTGTTCCTGTACTAAACCAATGTAAGTACTCTCTTGTAACAAAATCAATCACTCCAAAAACTTTTTCAAAATAACAGTAAAAGATTAGCGCGCAATTTTTTTTTAACGAATCGCAACGAAAAAAAATCTCTCTCCAACAAAAACTGTCACATGACAATCCAAGCCAAGTACTACAACACATCCAATGCAATTGTCTCTCTCTCGTCACATCGTTGGATGGAATGTAATGATGAAAAAATGTATTAATATTAATAATACAAGTGAATGAGGGATTGCTCAGTAGGAATTGCCATTCGTAAGGGAAATCCGTGGCCGGTTCCACGATGTGAATAGAGTCTTACCTGTGAACGACCATAATAACCTTGATCTGGTGCTCGACGTCTGAAATGAGACAGATCCATTTTCAAGACTTTCCTGACAACAAAGAACAATACTTTGAATATTGTAAGGCGCTTGAATGTGATACCAATTTGTCCGCCGTGATAATGACCACTAAAGATCATTGTACCAGTCTCTTCGAGTGGCATGTAATTCAGTATTAAGGGATTGTGAATGAGAAATAATCTTGGAATATCTGAAGATATTCTTGGAAATTTGGTACACAATTCTTGGATGTGAGCTGTCGATTCTCGAATGCCTGCAAATTTGTAAACACTTCCTACGATTTGTACAAGGTTATTGATGTTGCTTGTCAGTGGTTCGTTGTTGCACATGTTATCGTCATTAGGAATCTGTTCATTTCTCCGTCTCGAATGCCATCTTTTGATTTGTATCACATGTTGATCATCCTCCAATAATCGAATGTTATTTTCTTTAAACGCATTTCTAACCTTTTCCAACACTTCATAATCGTGGCTGTTCCGTTTACATGTATTATCAATATTTTTGGGTGAGTACTCCTGGATCTATGTCAAACGCACACTTACTTTCCTAAACAAGCAACCACTTTTTCAGAAATTTTCTTTAAGGGATCCAATGCCAACCTCAATGCATGCTCATCATGATGTGTATCAAAAGTTTCCATATCTCCAGTAATTATGACCAAATCGATTTCATGCTCACGTTTCACAACATTTTCACAAATTCTTTTCAACTTTGCCAAACTCATATACGGCCCCAAATGAGTGTCAGTAATTTGAAAAACTCGTAAAATTCTTTCCTCTTGATTGTGTGGAGGGTTCTTACATGTATTCAATTCATGAATACAATCCTCCAATTGTTCAACATTTCTCAAATCAATATGCACATGTTCGCCACAAAATTCTCGCTCTTCCAACGATATATACATGCAATACAGTGATATCAACAATGTCATGTAATGAAAATACAAATTCCAATTTTCATCATGATCCACAACATTCCACACGTTCACAACAAGATATTTCAAAATGAAATTAGGAACCAACAAGATACATCCAATGAATGCCCATCCAAAATACCAAAAACCAGGTAAACACACCAAATACACATAATACCACGGTTTCAATTTTTGCCATCTTTTTCTCCACAACACCATCGAATGAATCACCAATGATAAATTACCATACACATGAAACCACACCGGAAAGATTTGTAATTCCCAAAAGTACATCAACTTCAAAATAAACTGCAAATAGATGAACACATGATGAAATGAAAATTTAGAGAGCCTAGCATGAATCAGTAAAACACCTGTTCCGATACATGAGGCTATGAAATACAGTAGAAACGGCGAAAGAGTCATCAGATCATCAAACATTTTTTAATCGTTTGAAAAATAGAAAAAAATCTAAAACACGTGTTTTAAGGGAAGACATGCTGAAACTGTAATTACAACCCGATGTTAGGTAGTAAAAGAGAGTCAAACCCGATTTCAAATTGAGAATGAGCATTAATTTAGGCCTCTCTTTTCAAATAGATAGCTTCTCCATTCGGGAACTCTTGAATCAGGGAGCGAAATGACAAGGAAAATGTCCTAACCATTTTCTGCATGAATCCAGAATGTGTTCTTAGTCTGTACTTGATTCAATGTTGTTGGTTATTTTGATTTCTCAATTTTAGGATAACTTTAACATCCCGTGATGATGATGGAATAACCGAAAACAAGTCTAACATCCAAGATTCAGGCATTGAATGATGATCATCATCAAATTTCAAGGCGCTGCCATTCCGCATTTCAGGCAACCGAGTTTGAAATTTAATTCGGATTCAAATCCTAAAATATTTGGTACCTGCCAAATATCAAAGAATCTGCGCCACGATTTACACACATGACGGTAGTTGCATCATTTCAAGAAGAATCAACTTCAAAAAAACTATTCAACAACACAAGTTCTACTTCTCTCTCTCCATCTCATACAGAATCAACTTCCACCACAAACATCAACAGAGAGATTTTTCAACAACAACCACAACTCGACGGCTTGCTGACACAACATGACAACCACAGCTTCAATACCAAGCAACTATTCCTCATCCAATCTCTCTTCTCAATCCATTCAATTCTCGGACACACAACCAGCCAATGAAGAACAATATCGAGAGGTTCTTTCATTAATGCGGGATTATAACATTTCATATGAATCCGTGTTGGATGATTCAGATTCGAGACAAATTTTACACGATTTTATGAAATTCAATCGAAATGAAGAGTGTTTACTTTTTCTTGAACATGTGAGTGAATACTTTAGAAAGAGGTCACTCAGTAACAAGTGGAACGCACTTTGCGAAATTGAAAGAGTCTTTTTTAACGGAAATTCTATTCATGAATTGAATTTACCACAAAAGGTGAGAGAATTGTTTTCACACAGTTTTGAGAGTTTGTGTGAAAGGTATGAATGGAATGGAAGTGATTTTTCTGAAAAGATTGAAACCATCACATCAACAGCTTCTACGAGTTCGTCATTCCAAGAATTGTCAACTGCCAAATCTTCATTCGAGAGCTTTTTGTTAACATGTGAAGATGCCTTAAAAAAAGCAGAATCGTATGTCATGGTCAATCTCAAAGAACATGTCTTTCCTCGGTTTTTAGAATCTAAAATGTTTGTCTCCTTCCTCTCTAAACGTGATAAGACCTTCCTTAACAAAATCGGAAATGTCAAAAACCTCACTCATTCATGTTTTGTAGAATCATTAATGGATATGAAGAAGTGCGAAATATCAGTCGATCAAGTCCGAATGATTAAGAAGCATGTTCTCGATCCTCGACGATGGCAACTCTATTTTGAAGACAAAAATTGTAAAGTTCACTTTTCGTCCTCACGATACACTTTGGGAGCTGAGAAAGATGAAAGCGGTGGAATTAGTTTTTCCAAATCTGAATGTATCTTTCCGTACACAGCCCAACAAGTTATGAGTGTCATGTGTAACAAGCAAATTCGTCTTCAAAGTGATAAGAATTTAGATTCAGCCACACAACTTGCTTATCGATCGAAATTTGAAGTTCAACAACAATTATCCAACAAGAAAGATTCTTCATGCATGACATCTGAACAACAACGGCAAGGAAATAATCCATCATCTTCCAATAGTGCCTCAACGATTGAACAAGAGGACGACTTGAGCAGTTCATGCAGCAATGACGAAGATTCTCTTTCAACATCTGCCAATACTGACAGCTCACAACTGTCATCTTCATTGCCAGAGCAAGTGCCTTCTCCTCAACCCAATTCACCTCCAATTCCTCAAAGACTGCCACGACATGATCGTCAAGCATCATCTTCTCAAAGACGTCACACTTCTGGAAAAACAAAACTTGCTTGCACCATCACTCATGAAGTCTACAAATTAATTTGGCCCATCAAATCACGATTTTACTTCCTTTGTCAGAGTATGGTTCATGATTTAACTGATAACATGTACATTGTGTGTAAAAAATCATGTGAACCTTCTTTATGCAAAGATTTGAAAATTCCAAATTTGCAACAATTCGATAACAATGACCATATTAAGGCAGCCAATGTGGGTTGTTGGATTTTCCAACCCATTACCACTCATGATGGAAAAGAACATTGTCGTTACATTCAATTCATTGGCACGGATTTGAAAGGTTCAATGCCTCGATGGATCATTGAGAAAATTATTAAGGGAAGAGCTAAAAACTTTTATTATGACATGATGAAAATGTTAGAAAAGAATGAAGCAGTATTGACAAAAGGAGAACGACCAACTGATTCCAGTGGATTTTTTGAAACATTGGATGAAAATGGAAGTGTCATCTTGTAACAACAACAACGAAAATTTTTGGACCAAATGTTTTATTTTCAACCAATACAAGACCTTAGAGTAATAACGTGTTAGTATTTTACATTCACACCTTCATACTTTGAGAAAACAAACTATTGATCTTTGGAGATCGTTTTTGCCTCAACAACGCTCATGTCACCAATCATTCAGATCATCTTTCTTTTTCACAGCAAAAAAAAAGATGTCACTCCTCCTCCGCACTTCCCTTCTACTCTTGGGCATCATCATCCTTCTCGCCACTCTTTCACACACTCTCGCACACGATGGTCATACTCATTTAGATTTCGTCATTGACTATCCCATGGTCGAGAATGGAACCATCATTCCACTCGATCCGGTCGAATATACTCAAGATGAAATTATCATTCGATTCCAATTGTACCGAATTCCAGTAGGAGGTGATGATTCGAAACGTTTTTTCGTCAAATTCCTTCGAAACGATACCAATCCTTACTTTTTGACTTTTGACACAAGTAATACTACTTCCATTTCGAATTGTATGCGATTCCGAACACGAGTTGGTGCAGCACCAAGACCAGAACGACCTTCTCCATTGGTTTATGAAACTTATACGAATTCGACTTCTCTTCCCATTCATGTTGGGTCGTGTGATTTTTATATCGAAGTGAAACCTGGATTTTATGATCCAAAACAAACCAACTCCGAATCGAAATGTGTCGTGAGTTTGGTATTGGGTAAGGCAACTTGTGACAGCACTTGTCAAAATAATATGAAAACCACGTGTGAAGCAGAATTGAATTATGAAGCGAGAGTGAATCATGCTGCCATGACGACCAATGCGACGGGTATTTTCTTTGCCATGACATTGCTGATGATTTTAAGTTTTTTAATGTCATTTTAAATGTGAGGTTTCAGTAAAATGCATGTTTTAAACACTCGGAGTGATATATGTGTTTCGATGGAATGTAAAGGATGGGTTGTACATTCAACATTTATTTAAATATGAGAATGTTATCATGATTGAACTTGTCAATGTGTAACGAGAGTCGTTGACTTATTCCTGTCATCTCAATCGAGCTCTTCTTGCAAGGTGAATTTATCTGAATAAATCTAGACCTTTCTTGGCTACTCGATGGATTCCATACAAGATCTTTCTGTAATCCTTGATTAATGTTACACACCCCAATGTTAACATTCTCGGTAGCTCCATCATGTTCATCCATTTGCATTCCACTTCTCCACGAACGAAGAGATTGTTACTCCATTCTCTGCAGTTCAGCTCATACCCATGGTATGTAATGTCATGACATTTATTATTACAAATAATCGTTTTTTACATTGTAAACTTCAACACGTTTTAGTGCCGCAGCCAACAAAAAAAAAAATGTCCAGCGACGTCATTACCATCAAATCGCAAACCAAATGCTTTTCGGGTCTCGTTCTTGAATGCACTCACACGAGTCAACTTCTCGGATGCTCTATGAATGTACACATCTTTCGTCCTCCACAAACTCTTCAAGCAGGACAAAAAGCTCCAGTCTTGTTCTTTCTTTCGGGATTAACTTGTACCGATACTAATTTCATCTTTAAGGCCGGAGCGATGGCTTTTGCTGCTGAACATGGAATTGCGTTGGTGTGTCCTGATACTTCTCCGAGAGGAGAGGATGTGCCAAAGGGTGATAGTTGGGATTTTGGTCAAGGTGCAGGTAAGGAGTTCAGAACGTGTTGTTTGGATTCTGTTCCGATCATCATGATGGTATTTCATTTGATGCAAAATGATATTCACACAACGTCGTGAAAATAATGATGATGATCATGCTTCTCAACGTCGTGTACCATGATGTGAAATGATCAATTTCATGATCATGATGTGAAAAATTAATAATTAATTTTTCATACCGTGAATCTACATTGAAAATATGAAAATGAACAATCATGTCTCTAAATTCTCTAACTCGTTAGGTTTCTATCTCAATGCTGTGCAAGAACCTTATAACAAGCATTACAAAATGTATGATTATATTGTTCATGAATTGCCTTCATTACTTATTTCCCATTTTGCTACTGGCGATGATGCATGGCTCTTGTTGGAGAATGATAACAAATTGAAACAATCCATTTTCGGTCACAGCATGGGTGGTCTTGGTTCATTGGTCATCTACTTGAGAAATTTGGAGTCATATCACAGTTGTTCAGTATTTGCTCCAATCAGTCACCCAAGCAATCCTGATTGCGCTTGGGGACAAAAGGCATTCAAGGGCTATTTGGGAGATAGTGAGGAAGCACGTCAAAATCTATGGCCCCAATACGATCCAACACTTCTCATTTCTAAGGTAAATGCAAGCTCAGTGAGGCTCCAATTTTGGTGGATCAAGGAAGCGTCGATAAATTCTTGTTGCAAAATCAGTTGCAAGTTGAGAAATTGGAAGCAGCTGCCAAGCAAGTTGGCGTTCCTTTGACCTTGAGAATGCAAGAAGGCTATGACCACAGTTACTATTTCATTCAAACATTTGTGAAGGATCATATTGAACATCATGCCAAGTTCTTAAAGCATTAATAAATCACATGACATATGGGCAGTTGTGTCAATGTTGTGAACTATCAATTGTCATGACCTAAATTTTTGGTAAATGATCCGAAATGGTGAGTGGTTTTCCTCCTCCTGGATTCAATATGGTTCCAATATCTCTGTTGCTCGTAATGCTATCCATGACTCGAATGGTGGTCTTTTGACGTTTTGGAATGGTTGCTTTTCCCCAAAAGCTAATGTATCCAACTGATTGATTGGAACATCTACTAATACTCGGCATTCTGGAGGTTAATCCATTGTCCTTGTAATTAAGGGATGAACATACGCGTATGGCACTCTCGAGTCCAGCATTGTTGTGATGTTGTCTATCTGTTTTCGGTCGGTGATACTTTGACGTGTCAAACTTCTTGGGATCAGCTGGAATATAACGTTGCTTGATTTTTGGTCTTCGTTCCAACACATTATTGCTGGCCAAATTTTCGTCATTGCCCTCAGTAAGGAAAAAGCTGCTGTTGGTAGAAGTTGACTCATGATCCTCCTTTGCCTCTTGCTCAAATTGTAACTTGGGAATAATGTTTGACACATCACTAGTAATAATTCCTTGTTGTTGTGCCCATTCTCCAAATATTTTCGACCGTCGTTGGGATTTTTCCACCATTTCTTCTGTGGCTCTTATATGCTTTTGTAGAGCTTCTTGTTTGTTCTTTCGTCTGTTTTGCATTTTTCTTTGCATCTCTCGAAACTGCTTATTTGCAATGGAATGAGATTGGAATTGTGGTTTGGTCATGCTTGCAACATGATCGTCATAATCTTCGAGCTCGTTCACTTTTTTCTTCTTTCGCTTCTTCTTTTTTTCCTTTTCCAAAAGTAGTGGCCTAGGAGAAGGTTCTTCAGTAAGAAACTCCTTTTCATATTCATAGGTGAAATATTGCTTTTCAATAAAAGAAAGGGCATCATGCATGTAATCGTCTCGCTTTTCTCTCTTAATTTTTTGTTCATGTTTTGAGTAGCCATGAAGGGCAATAAAGTCATCGAATCGAATTGGAAGCTCTGCTTGACGATTCTTGAGCCGTTCCCTTTCTTCAGGAGGAATTTTCAAGTATCTTCGAAAAGTCTCATCCTCATAAGTTTTTTCTTGAGCTTCTGCGTCATCTTGTTCATTTGGGGTCTCATCTTGGCTTATACTTGAATCCATAGAGAATGACGAAGAAGCACGAGACATGTTATTGTATCCAGGACTCAGACGATCATGAGGTTTGAGGTACTGATCTTGTGCACTGTCAGCACGAGATTTTCTGTCACTTTGACTGGTAGCAAACCGTGACGACGAAGTACTGGTGAAATGTGAATTAGATTCAGAAGTGTCGTTTGATGATACCTTTTCACTGGTAGTCTTGCTGGTCGAAGGTGAGGGTATGAAACGGTTGGAAGAGACTGGAGGTTGTTGGTATGAGAAATATTGCTGTTTGAGGATTTGATTTTCAGGTCGATCAATGAGACCTTCCAACTCGTCGTATTCGATTTCTTGAGCTGATTTTCGCATTTCTCTAATTTCTTTATCAAGTACGTCTTCGTCGTCTTCGAGCTGCTGAGCAGCAGTGTTGCCCAAGTTATTATTTGATACAGCAGCATCGCTCAAGTAAATTCCAGCAAGTGAATGATCTACTCTGTTTTTCACAATATCTGTGAGTGAATTTGAAGTCTCCAACTCTGTATGAGAAGGGTCAACTTTCAATTCACTACTGTTATTGACCTCATTGGGATCAATGATAGGATCGTCATAATCTTTGGTTCGAATATTAAATTCATCATTTTCCTCCTGTTCTTGTTGCAATGTATGGTCGTTAAGGTTGTTGTCAACATTAAATGATGGCGAGTTGGTGTTGGGCTGAGGAGTTGGTGTTGTGGTCGTTGTTGTTGTTGTGGATGCCTTGCTCCTTCTTCCGTCCTCATCCAAGGCCACTAATATTCTCGCTTTTTCCTCCTCCGATGGTGCTGCTTCCAACAACGTTGTTGAATCAGAGTGACCTTGAGGACCTATTTGTTGATCTGTGAGTGTTGATGTTTGAGGTTGTTCCTGATGATGGCTATCTGTGCCACCTCTCTCCGAAGTCTTCTTTTCAAAAGAATGGTTTAAACTTGCCCGATTCATGCTTTTATTCTTGCTTTTCGTTGCTTGATGATTGGTTGGAGATGGCACTGCAGTGGATGATGACGATGGTTGGGTCTTGGGACCCTCCACTAGACGAGTCGTAGATTTCTGCGGTTTCATAATTTTTGTTTGAAAATCTTCTCTCCCGATCGGGAATGAACGGTTTTTAACGGTTACTGTACTGAAGAGAGTTGAATACCATACATGATTGGGTTAGGGATTGTTAAAGAAGAAGAAATTATTGGCATTACAAAAGAGCTTGTGGGCATGTTATTAATTATCATACTACAAGTGTGTTTTTTTTGTGGGAACGAGAGTGGAAAGGATTGGAACCAGACGAAAGATATTCTCTTTCATCTGGTTGAAAATGTCGGATCAGAGTCTACGTAGTTTCACAAAACTTGGTTCCAAAATGTCATCTGGATAATCATCAATTGGTCATTGATTAAAAAGATACCATTCTGTAAATATAATACACAACAAGGCTGATAATTATCAAATAGATGAAATCTATAGAGATGTATGTGTATTCGAGTAATTTTGATGATCACCACGCGCAAATATGACATGGAATTATGATTCGTCGGAAAGATGTATCGGAAGAGATACAAAAAGTTCAAAATAACAGTCATATCAACATTCATCATCATCAATTAGACTTTGAAATGAATGAACACCTACTCATCATAGCAGCCTCCCAAGGTTCCAACATAAAGTTGACACTCATAATTTGGTAATGCTTGTGCTTTCTCTTCACATAATCAAGGAGGGACATTTTTTTGTGTGATGATGAAAATTTCCCTCAACGAGCAAATGTTATCCGTTGGCTGCTGCTTCTCGTCCGACCCTAGAAAAATACAAGACACATCATTCCAATGGGCCGATCTTTCAAGACAATGCAAACAACAAATATATCACATTTAAATGATGAACTATCTCATCCTACGGATCATTTTGATTAATCCATTCCAACAATTTCAATGACCTTCGTTCAATCAAAATCATCATGTAAACGCGCGGTGTTCTCGCAAATTGGCAATTGTCCAACACCTCGAATACTCGCCCTCCATAAGAATCATCTTCGCATAATTTCCAAAAGATTTCAACAAGCGAAATTGAGCAACAGTTTCCAACCAGCACAAAAAATTGAATTCAATCTCCTCTAGTTCTCTCTCTTTCATTCCCCCATCATGATGCGAAATTTCTTATGGAAAGGAAGCAAGCAGTTGTTATCATCTCCTTTCTCTCTCCAAAAGCCTCCCTCTCTTTTGAAGGCATCATCCTCGGTGGGTTCATTACTTTCATTCTCTACCACTGCTCACTCTTCAGCATTGTGCCATCCATTCCGAACTGATATAACTTCATCCCGAAGATTTCATTCCTCTTCTTCAAGATTGAATCAATCAGGAACGTCTGCTTTCCTCAATGCTGAGACAACATCCTTCCAAAATTCATCTTCCAATTCAACGGAAGGCTCTCATGAGAAGAAGGAGAGTATATTCCGTACCTTCATTTCCGTCCTCAAGAAGCTTCTCAAATGGGCTTTGATTCTTGAAGTCTCTCTTGTCTCACTAATTGTTCTTCTATATGGCTCACTGAAAGGTTTTCTCGTGGCCATGGATTTCATTGACATCAATAATCCTTCTTCTAGGTTTTATAATGATTCTGAATGGGCCAAATCATTATTTGAAATGAAACAGAAATGTGAAGGATTTCATAGATATTTGAATTGTTCCAAAACCATTTACATTATTGCCTTAGATTACTTTTGGTTGCTTATTACAGAACCCTATAATCCACACTATTGGTTTGTTGAGAAACCTGATAAGAATAGTGAAGAATTTATACAACAAAAGAAAGAGGCTCATCGAAGAAATGCTAAGCGTTTGTTAGACATGTTCATGGAGCAAAAGGGTGTTTATATCAAGCTTGGTCAATTTTTGAGCTCGTTGGTTTCCATGATTCCAGACGAATATATTGAAACATTGGCAGTTTTGAGAGATAAGGCTCCACAAATTAGTTTTGAAGATGTCAAGATGGTCATTCATCAAGATTTTGGAAAACCTTTAGAGGAGTTGTTTGATGAATTTGAAGAGAAGCCAATTGCTGCAGCAAGGTAAGTGATGCTTGTGACATTTGTAACAATGAATATCATGGACTGCCTTTATAATTGTTATATGGTACTTAACTCCCATTCCTCATTTTGATACAGTATTGCACAAGTACATCGAGCGCGAACAAAGGATGGCCGATTAGTTGCAGTGAAAGTACAATATCCATACGTACGAGCTTACTTTAACGGTGATATGCGTACGAATGATGCAATGTCAACACTCTCCATCAAGCTGTATTACATGCAAGAGGATGCTGAAAATATTGACACACTCGTTGAATTGAATGACAAATTCAATAGAGAATTAGAAAATGGTTTACTGTCAGAACTAAATTTCAAACATGAAGCAGAAAATGCCAAAAAAGCCGCGGAACACATGCAATCTCGATCTGATGTCTACGTTCCAACTGTTTATGACCATCTCACAAGTGAAAGAGTGTTGACAATGGAATTTATTGAAAATGCTTGCAATGCCAACAATGTCACAAAAATTAAGGAAATGGGTTTTTCTGATATAGACATTGCTGAGAGAATTTTATCAGTCTTCTCGGACCAATTATTTGTACATGGATTTTTACATGCTGACCCTCATAGCTCAAATGTGTTTGTGCGTCGCTCACCAACCAATCCAAAAGAGCCTCAAATTGTGTTACTTGATCATGGATTATACAAGGAATTCACAGAAGAGTTTCGACTTGGATATGCCAAATTTGTTAAAAGTGTTGTCATGAACGACGAGCAAGGAATGAAAGCGTATTGTGATTCGTTAGGTGTGACCGATTACAAATTATATGCAAGTCTATTGATGATGCAATCCTATGATTCATTAGATGAAGGCGAAAAATTTGATGTGGATAACTGGGCTGAATATGAAAAGATTTTACAGGAACAAAAGGACGAAATTATCAACATTTACAAGAGCATGCCAGCAGACATGTTATTTGTTGGTAGAGCTGACAATATTTTAAGAGGTTTGAATAAGGATTTGGGCGCTAAGGCGAATCGATTTACAATCATGGCTCGTTCTGCAGCTAAAGGTGCTTCCTTATTGAAATCAAATCATGGTACTGTTGCATCGGAGAGAATAGGAATTTTAGCAACTGTTAACGAATGGAGAATGCGCATGTATTTTGAAATGAGATTGTTTTATCTTTCATTACAAGCTTGGATCATGTCTTTGTATGTGAAATTGTTTGGAATGACACCTCAAATGATGCAATTACAAAAGGAACATGAAAAAGCAGAGCTTATTGAAGCTGAGGTTGATTTATTGGAGGCTCCTAAACATCTGGTGGCAGATTTTAAATAGTAGTTGAAGGTTGAGGACCATCCGATTAATAATTGCTCGAGCATTTCATCCAAGTAAACAAGTTATTTGAATCTCATTATTGAGAACACTAAGAAAGTAATTCCTCCAGCATCTTTTTCTTGGCCTTATTGACGAGAAATATAACAATGAGATTGTGCGCTTGAAAATTAATTGGAAAACTGCATGTGATGCAAATTCAACAATGTGACCCGTGAGATCAACAACAACTGTTTTTACACCCTCTCAACCCTCAACAAAAATTTACTTTCAATAACCCGAATATTGCAATTGACTCTCCAAAGTAATGAGTTCTTTAAAGATTTCACTCCGTTGAGCCATATCATGGGCCAACCATAGCATTAAGAATCGCAAAAACTTTTCTGCAGAGCATTGAACTCTTCTCTTGCTGTTGACAACGTTACTACTACTGCTTGATTTACGAGAAGAATGTTTGTGTGTTCCGAATATATTGGAATCTGCAAAACTCGCATTATTAAAAGCTGACTGGTGATATTGCTTTCCGTATTCGTCAAAATTGAAAGTTGCTGCAGTAGTGGTTGGGAGGGTAGTATTGGAAATGTCATTTCTTGACAGTTCTTTCAATAGAACCATCAAACATTCTGGACTCATGGCAAACATTGCTTGTCGATTCGACTCCAACACGCTTGCAAAACTCGATGCCATTGTATTCATCATCTTTTCAAAGATGGGTTTCAAATTCAAATCTTGTTCATGATCCATCAATGCAACTCGTTCAAACAATTCAAAACAATTCAAAGTTTGAATGCTACGAACAATTTCTTTTTGAAAATGATCAATTAATCCATTCGTCATCATGTATTGTTTCGAAACGAGTAACAAGTCGAACATTTCTGTGAGGTGACTCTCTTTGTCGAGTGAATATTCAATTCGACCAGAATAACAAAATTGAATCAATTTAAGCAAACAACCTTCTTAGGTGGCACCTCCTGTAATTTCCAATTCTTGTTCTATGTGTTCTTTAAATGGTTGTTGGTCCAATTGTGAAGTGTTTGACAATTGTTGATGTTGCAACGGTTGAAAAAGAGTTGAAAAGTATTCACTATTCATTGCCAATATTCCTTTCGAAACGGACAATACTTGTTGGGAATGAGGGAGTTTGATTTTAAAATCTGAAAATTGTTCATTGTTGAACAGTTTGAACAAATTGACGCAAGTGATTGGTAAATCTTCGTGTTGCTTCATTTTCTTCTTTTTTGTGAAACAAGTGAAATTTGAAAGAATTGATTGGCAAAGAACGTGATTTTTTTCGAGGTTTGGGAATTCCCAACCTTGATTCCGTGTCATGAGAGATTCGGAAAATCACTCAGTCGATATTTTAAAGACATGACGTCACTGCTCAGTTTACAATTTTGTTTTTACAAAAAAAAAATGGCCCAAACCACTCCCTCTCTGAACCAGCATCTCTCTCATTCGGAATCGGTGGCCAACCTGAGCGTTGTTCATCATCACGATCACTCTCATCATAAATCCTACAAAACTCATCCAGCCGAGTTTGCAAAAATTGCTCTCGGAATTCTTGTTTGTTTCATTACAGCCAATTCATTCAAAGAGGAAATTACAAAAACAAAATTCGGAACACATTCCGAAGTATTCACGTATACATTCTTTTTGAGTTTTATTGAGAGTTTGAGTGATATTTTGGCTGCTTTAGGAAAAATTATTTATTCGAAAAAACATGATCAAATCAGAGCAGCAGTGAGTGTGGAAACTCAAAAATTCTTTATCATGTCAGCCATCACTCACTCAACAGGAATTGGTTTGGGTAATAGAGCTTTGAAATATGTGGATTTTCCAACTCAGGTGTTGGCAAAATCATGTAAAATGATCACTGCCATGTCTTCGTGTTTTTTAATTGTTGGAAAACGTTATTCCATGCCAAGAATTGTAGCAGTGCTTGTGGCCACTTTGGGAATTTCCTTTTACATGTTTGGAGAAAACAAAAAGTCACATGCTGAGAGTACTGCCTTCGGTTTGATGCTTCTCATTGTTTCTGTGTGTGCCGATGGTGTCAATAATGCTGTTCAAGAATTGATGAAACAACACTTTAAAAACAAACCCAAAGAAGCAAAACCAAATTCAGATCAACTCATGTTTTTCACGAAAATTTACACAAGTCTCTTGTTTTTCGTGTGCATGATTTATTTTGGAGAATTTTGGAAAGCCATTGATTTTTGTTCGAGACATTCCTCGATCATTTTGAATATTGTCTTGTTGTGTGCTGCAGGAACAATTGGAAACTTTTTCATTTTCTGGGGATTTGCCGAGTTTGACAATGTCGAAATTACCTTTATTAATACTGTGAGAAAATTATTCACCTTTTTACTCTCAGTCCTGCTTTATGGACACTCATTTTCACAAGCTCAAGTAATTGGTGCTACTATTGTGTTTATTGGTGTTGGATTGGATTGGTATTTTGGTTCACATCCATCCGTTCCTGTTGTTGTCACCAAAGAGGAAGAAGAAAAGAAAAAGCAATAATTTAGTTGTTCAAACCTGGAGAATCTACAAGCTGATCCATATTAAGAAAGTTCATTAAATGATTAATTAATACCTAAAATTCCTTCAAAATTGTGTATGATCAATTCCATCTCTGGTTACCTTCTAGGGAATGTATTCATTTGATGCATTCTCATCGTATTATTTAAATTATTCTGGAATTGCATTCTCTGTTGTTGTTGGAAAACCATATTTCGATTTTGTTCATGAATTCGATTCATATTCTGCATATTCATTTGATGCACACGTTGAGTCGTTTCCATATGCCTTCGATTATTCTCTCTCATAATACGTTGATGATTTTCCATGTCACGTCGTTGTTGATCCATCATTCGTTGTCGATTCAATTGATCGAAATGATCACGATTTCTTCGAGCTTGTTCTTCAAACATTCGATCATTCCTCGATGGAGTGTATCCAATTCCTCCATCTCCAAATTCATCTTCACCTCCTCCCTCAATAATTCCATTTTCATTCATGAAAAAAGTTCCTCCTTGAGACAAATCCACAGGTTGACCATTCACCATGACCGAAATTCCACCTCCAGGATTGAATCCAAAATTGAAAGAATTATTAGAGTGTTGCGGAGGAACATATTCTTGAGGCTGTTCTTGTTCTTCTTGCTGCCCTTCCCGAGATGACGTTTCTTGACCTCCTTCCTGATTTGGTGGAATATAAGCTTGAGGCTGATGATGATGATGACCAAATGAAAATGTAATTCCAGGTTGAGAATGAGCACCACCTCCAAACAAACTATAATAATGAGCACCTGTATTATGATTCTGCCCGATATTCCCTGCACCACCATGGTAGTTATTCATTACGCGTAAATTACAACTTTCGACCAAACTGGGAATGAGAAATAAATCCATTAATTGACCCAATCCGAATAAACCCAAAGTGAACAAGTAGATGAAACCCATGAGAGGGGAATTGAGATAGAAACGATGAATGCCACATAAACCGACACATGCGGTCATCCAACAGACATAGGCCTATAAATAAATATATTGGATCGGCAAAAAGGTTAACATGTTGTGGACAATGTTTCAAATGAGATGAAAAACAAGTTGATTGAATTCAAAGTGAACCATCCATGTGAACTTTCTACTCACGAGTGAAAAGAAGGCTACCACGTACGTACCAGCAACAAGTCTTTCATTTTTTTTGTGGAAATTTGCGAAAACAAACTCCGAAAGCGGTTTCCAACGCGCAAATATCTTTCCAAATATTGCTTGTGTTGATATAGTTCAACTTGGAAACGAAAGAGTCAAAACATTTTTGAAAGAAGAACCATGTCCAAAGGTTAGAGTATGGTTACATTGTTTGCTTGACCAAATCTTGAACCTCACTATGTCGTCATCTTATTAAGGACAATGAACATGTAATTGAAAAATTGTAATTTGAGAGTTCGTTTTTAAATTTGCATTTGTATCAAAAAAAAATGTTTCTTCCAAAAGAATTCTATGGCTTGGAACATTATCAAGTCTCACATTTATTTTTCTCTCCTTTTGAATGTGTGATTTCATATCTTCCAATGAAAGATATCGCCTCCATCCTGTGTACTTGTTCCGAATGGGAATTTAAAATTACAAATTCTCAACTACTGGGAGAAATGGTTTTTAAAAAAGAATTGGACTCAATTTTGAAGAATAGTTTTGGATTGAAACAAACCTTCTACTGTTTAGAGAGTGATGATGAAAATATTCTGGAAATGATTGGAGAATTTTATCGTGAACCTTTTATTTCATGTCATTCAGAATTACAAGAGGATTGGGATTTTATGGAATATATAAAGAATGGGGGAGTTACCATGGTATTTCAATCTATCGTCCCTGTCGTTTACTGAAATACTTGTTACAAAGACAATTATTACACCAGAATGCGATTGTTGAAATTCATAAATTTCTTCTCTTGATGAATACTGGTCGGTCAGATCATTATGATGAATCCAATGAGGTGAAATTGGCAAAAATTTATTTTACAAACACATCACTGCTTGAAGGAAAGGGGATTTCATTAGGACGAATTTTATTAAATATGGTGAATGGTTGGTTCAAGACAATGAAAGGTCCAATAACGTTGGAATTCCAGTTACAAAATTCTGAAATGACTCGAATCATTCATTATGACAAGATGGACCACAAAATGCAGCCTCTTTCTGTCACAAAATCGTACCAAGCATCGAATGACATTTTTAAACGATGTGGACATCCACCTTATGGATTACGAAATACAAGTACTTTACAATCAATTCGAAAGAAAATTTATGGAACGTATAATTTTATACATGCTTTGGATTGGAAGGATCATGTGGAGAGTAGCGAACATAGTCAATGGAGCGAGTTTTGGGAGATGGGACAAGAATGGTGGGGTTGTCATGCCATTACCACTTGTGCTATGACTGAGGATGATGAATTGAAATTTGTGATAGCTACAGCTTCAGCAACGGACTGAACATAAGGACAGCAAATGCTGTGATTTATGATATGACAAGGTAAGTTTATGGCCCGAATATTTTCTTAACTAGTTTTACATTTACCAACCGAATCCAGACTTGGGGTTAGAAGACTTTTTTGAGGTTTGTCATTCAACGTGTATCGAGTGATCTTTGAACAGCAGTGGTTGGAATTGCATTCAATTCTCGTGTGTGTTCATATGTAAAAGGAAATTACCATTAAATTTTGTTTTCGAAAGAATACTTTCAATGAATTTGTACTTCTTCAGTTTCATGCTTGATACAAAAGGTCAAAATTCGTGGAATTCCAGCTCTTCACAATTTGCATCAAGTATTTGTGATTTGTCAGTTCAATGTTTTCACGAAGAACTTTTTCCATCATCTTGAGTTACTTCGGTAACCTTGCGCTACTCGTTGTTTGTAACAATTCTTGATATAGATTTATAAAATATTGTGCAATAATTTCCCACTCTCAATATCAGATTTGAATTGAAGAACTGCATTTCTGCTTGCTGGACTGCTTTTCAATCCTCTTCTCCATTTGGAAAAGTTGGAGCTGTCAATATTACCATATCTTCTGCAAAATTCTGCATGACTACTGAAGTGATAACAATTATCATGGTAAAATTTGCGCAATTCTTCATCGGTGAGGGCAGAATAAGTATGAATATTGTCACACGATGGATTTACAACTGATGCGGATGGCTTGAGTGTTGTGACAATTGGAGGTCGCACATATAAGGGTTGCATGACCTGATTACTACGTGATTGTACATCAGAGAAACGGTTTGGTAGTGTGTCAATGTTAGTGTTAACTGACACTACTGGAAAGCGTATTGGAGGAGTTGGTAACGTTGGATACAAATTCTTTTGGATCTTTGACAACGGTTCATTATTGGCCATCGAAAGGGGCATGCTACTTGATGCAGGTTTTTCAGAAGGGATAATGGGTTCTAAAGCCTTCTTGACGTTGTGGGTGAGTTTGGTGGTTGTTGAATGAGCTAGATCTGAATTGTTGTGAATAATGTGATTCTCCATAGATTTTTCGGAACTACCTCCGAAATAATTTTGAAAGTATGTTGTTAAATCTTTGTTAATACTCGTGTCGATTCTGAATGATTTTCTTCCTCTGCCAATTGATGTTAATTGTTGCACAGATTCTTCACTAAAATGGTCAGCAGAGACAATAAAAAACGGAATATCAGAGTCTATCTTATCCAATTCTAAACTTAGAGCAATGGCAGCACTTTGTAATGCAATGTCTACAGCACTTTTTGAATTAGTAGCTGCTTGAATGATGGAGACCCAATGTCTTGTTTCCAGTCCAATTAATTTGTTAGATGTCATCCCTTTGCTCATTACAATTACGATATGTAAATCATAAAAATTATTTGCTTTCATTGCAAGGTCTGATATATATTTTAGACAATATATCGAATTGTCAGCGTCTATAAATACTATTCCTTTACATGGAGAATTATTACTAGAATTTAAGGAATTTGTAATTTTTTTTATCATTTGATTGGTTGTGGTGTGAAAAGTTCCGGTTTCTACTTGATGTTTTTTATCACAAAACTTGGCAATTAAATAATTCCGAATGGAAACTAATCCAGAATTATATAATCTTTTACCGGAAATTAATTTTTGAAAATTAATGTCATTTATATCATATTCTTCACAAAATTCTTTATAATGATTATCACTTGGATATACTTCTTTAAAATAGGATATCAATTTTTCCGAGTCAAGAAGATAAATAAATTCTTCAAGCATGTCCACAGAATGACCGCTCTTCTCGGCGTCCATCAACAATGAACACTCAGCCAAGGTGTGTTCCTTGCTCATTTTTTTTAACTGAGGCTGCAAACCCCCGTTGTAAATTACATTTCCGAGGAATTCAAAGGCTTCCATTTCGGAAAGGTAATTTTAGATTCCGAATTAACATTAGAATTCCTATTTAATGCACCAAAAAATTTCGAGCGGCCAAACTTTCAATCAAAAAAATCAAACACACTCAAATCTTCACTTTCACTATAAAATGGATCTCAAGTTGTTGTATTGTAACGGTGGCCAAATGGACGGTCCTCAAGGCATGACAAGCCCAGCTTACGCTGAAAGCGTTATTGGGCTAAGTACTACTCACGATCTAGTCGTTCTGGTCGAATGTAACTCCGGACCTAACAAGAACCAGGTTGATCGTTTGCTTCAAGCAAGAAGGAACGTCCTTTATGTTCCTAGTAGGACCAACTATGGCCAGTTGATTGTTTTTCGCAATGACTGGACAGTCTCTCATATTTGTAGTGATTCTAACAACAGATGTCCTGTAGCGGATCATTACGGTGTACCTGCTGTATTGGCGTTACTCTATGGTCGTTATGTCTTGTACAGAATCCAGACTGCTGAAGGAAATGAATTTTATTGTTTGTCCGTTCATTTGAGAAGAAAGGGATGTCTCAATCAAGAAGACAACAACAGAATTGCTAGAGTTGTGAACATGTTTACCAGTAACAATGTTGACTTGATTGTTGTTGGAGATTTCAACAAGGGAAGATATGAAGGTCGTGTTAAATTCAAAAGAGAAACCTCAGTTTCCAGAATCCAAAACAATGTTTTCAAGTTCCACAACAATCCTTTGCAAACCACCTCATCAAGTAAGAAGATTTATGCTATTGATCATGTTGGAACTGGATTCCAAGCTGGCAAGAACTTCCAATTTTTGAGTTGCGAAACCGGTAAAATGTGCATTCCACAAACCAATCATTTGCCAATTACCTTGACATTCAAAGAAAAGAGACAAGCTCGCAAAGTTGAACCTGTGAAGTGCACTCGTGTGCAACCTCACGCCAGTTTCTCTAATGTTCAGTCACATGGTTATAAGATCATGCCACAGCCTTCAGTTGTTCAACCTTCAGTTGTCAAACCATCTGCATCAGTTGTAAACCCATCGTGTAACACTATTCAGACTAATGCTGCACTCACCGATGAAGAATTGCGCAAATTTTACGATGCCAATCGTTATCACTTCAGCAGTCATGCAGAATTTTGCAGAAGATATGGCAATATTGACAGCTCCAACTTTTCCAAATGGAGAAGAGGATTGAAAAGCAGTCCAGCAAGCAGAAATGCTGTTCTTCAATTCAAAGCTGATATTGGTAGAGCGTCCATCGTGTATACCAATCTTGTTGTTTGACAGTACATTCATGCACTTGCATGTGCTACTGAGACATGACTCGGGTTAATTTAGGTTCTAGACCTGTCTTAATCCGGTCAAAGGTCGATCAAACAATATCAAAATAAACAAATTGTAAATAGCCAAACAGACGATGTGGGGTTTTTACTTGTTGTTGAGATTCGGCCGTTCGCAGCCACAGAGCTGGCTTCACGCCAACAAACGAAGAGTATTGCTATTTTATGCCGATGTTGTTTGGTGAAGATGTTGTTTGGTGTGAAAACATCATTCTGTGCACTTGGCCATTCAACACAACTCAGTCATAATCTCCTTCAAGCAGAGGGACCAACTAACATTCCAACCGAGCAGTTTGATGATTTGGCAGAAGATGCTTTTTGGTGTGAAAATGTCATTCAACGGGACTGTGAGCTACAAGGCAACCAATCAATACGAGTGTTTATTACTTCTTGTTATTCTACGTCATCTTGATCTTCTTGATCTTTCACAGCCTTTAATTGAGAAATAGCAGCAGACACCTTAACTTTTGCCTCTCTCATTGCAGCTGAAGAAACGCCTAAAGTCAACGCTTTCATTAGAGTTGATAATTGATACAACAACTCATCGTCAACAAAAGACAAGCTGTCATTACGTTGTTCATCGATCAATGTTGAAATTCTATGGAACGGATTGTCATGAGTCTGTTGTTGTTGAAGTTGTGTTTGTGTTGGTGGTTCAGCAATGGGTTGAGTGGCTTCCTGTTGTGTGATTGGAGGAGCGGTATTAATCAACGAGGAAATTCTTTGGTATGGATTGCCAAGGGTAGGTTGTTGAAGTTGTGTGTGTGTTGGGGGTTCAGCAGTGGATTGAGTGGCTTCCTGTTGGCGAGTCAACTGTTGTGTGATTGGAGGAGCAGTATTAATCAACGAGGAAATTCTTTGGTATGGATTGCCAAGGGTAGGTTGTTGAAGTTGTGTGTGTGTTGGGGGTTCAGCAATGGGTTGAATGGCTTCCTGTTGTGTGATTGGAGGATTAGTTACATAATTGTAGAGATTACGCAATAATTCGTCATGAGTACCTGATAAGGGCCTGATGTTAGCATAAATAAAATTATTTGTGCCTTTTGATAGCTGGATACGTCCTTGGAAGTTTCCATTATTATAAGCCCCGGCTTGTGCAGCAACTCTATCGCAAAAACTATTGAGAGTATTATATCTCACACCATTGTACATGATGTATCCGTAAAATAATGATGCTCTATACGCAACACCGTTGTGAGTGAGTGTGATGTCAGCAGGAGGTTGATTCGGAGGTGGATTCATTTTTTCGATGATTTTGGCAAAGCGAAGAAGTTCCACTCTCTTTAAAAGGCGAGGGATTAAGAACGATGTACCTTGATAGGCAGCTAAAGCATTGATTGGATATTTGAACAAATCTTTACAAACACTAAGCCGTCAAGGATAGGTCGTTTGCCAATGGGATTGGATGTTTGACCTCACTTTTTGAAAGAGAACAAGTTTGCAAGTGAGTTCGTTGTAATTCCAGCCCATGATGATGCAACCACAATGGAAATACCATATTTTTACGTTTTTTTATTCTAATTAGGAAAATGGTTGCTTTTTCTTCTAGTATTTTTTAACCCAACATTTGGACCATGAAAATGATATGGTTCTAAACAATTTTGAGGTTTTAACACCTGGACAATGTCCAACTCCCCAGTTGTTGTTTATCAACATTCTGTAAATAAGTTGTAAGTATAATTATTAGCAACAACCACCTTCAAGAAAGTCGCTTAATTGGACTTTAATGTCTCGGATTTTGAACCTTCTGACGCAATCTTTTGTTTCTCTTCAACGGATTTAAACAATGTAAACAATGAATGACGATCACTGTGATGGGTATCGCTTGGCATAACAGGATAATTGAAAACATTGTCTCTGAAACTCCATATCTCTGTGGTATTTGAATAGATTTATTGTTGCTTGAAACACATGCAAGATCTGGCCAAACTTCATAACAAGTGACTTGCGGCAATGTAGACCAATGTTTTGGCATTCAACACGGAATGTTTGAACAATAAATCTAAGAATTACTTGTCACTTGTTAGTGGCCACGTGTTGGTGAATGCTTTTCATTTTTTTAAAATAAAAATTTTTGTATTGCAGCCGCTTCAGCGAGTCCAGCCCGCCCAAGAAATCCACTTTTCCAAAACGCTCTTTTACAACGGGCGATTTCTTCCACCCCTCCACCGAACAAAGAAACTCCATTTAGACAACGAATTACAGAGATTTGCATCTTTGGATGGTCAATGACAATGCTCTTTATAAACATTTATGTAAAATGACTATTATGTGACGATGACCTCCAGGTCAATCTCTATTCGCATCGTTGGCCAGATTCGAAACTGACACCTTTCAAGACATCAAAAAAAACAACTCTAAAACATCTAAGATGGCCCCTAAAATATCACCTGCCGACCACTCTCCCTTCGAAGGCGGTGACGAAGTCGATCTAATCTCCCAACATGGTCACAACAACAAGACCCAACGTTCCAAATTCATGTCTGTATGCTTGTCAGTGCGTGTGTTTCTAATTGTAGTCATCACTTCAGTGGTCTTACTCACTGCAATTTCTATTTGGCTCACGAGCTTTGTGGTCAATGAAACCTATGCCATGAAATCTGTCAAAGTCATTATTGACAACATTAATGACAAGGTCGTTTCGTTTTTATCCAGCCAATTACTACCAGCAAAACAAGTTGCTGAAGAAGTAGCCAATAATTATCACTACTCTTATATTGATGTCGTGGATGGCATTCGATACTATTTGTTTACCAAAATGAAAACCTATCAAATCACACTAGTAAATTTAGCTCTAGCAGAGAATGGTCTCAATCAGTTACAAGCATTGACTTGGGGTCTAGATCCCGCAACACAGTCCATGGCACTTGTATATGCCAAAAAGATGCCTGGTGAAAACTTCTTGACCTATGTTCTCAATACTGATAATGGATTCATTGATCGACCATATTATTTGAATTTGACAAAATATCCAATTGCTTATGTAGATTATTATATCGAATCCAAACAACTGTTTCAGAAATATCCAGAGGGTGCTTTTGGTTCCGTCTATCAGGTTATCAACTCATCATTGCAAACCTTTTGGACAACTCCAGTTTACAATAGAACGGACTTGTCTAAAAAACAAAGACTTGGAATTGCAAAAGTGAATATTGGTCTTGATATGATTGCCAAGTTCCTTGCATCTCTTAAAGTACTCGATCGAGGTTATATTGTTCTCTCCGAATATGAAAGTGGTTATGTCATTGGAAGTTCTTTGGAAATTGCTGATTTGGAATACAGAAGAGTGAATGCTTCTGATATTTCGCCACGGAATGCAGGGCTCATCATGAAACAAGTCATTGAAAGTCGTCTAGAGAGTGTGCAATTTTCAACCATTGTGAATGGTGTTGCCTATTTGGTTTCGAGTAGTCCCTTTTCATTGTATAATCTAAAATGGCGTTTGACACTCGTGTTTGAGGAAAATGAAATTAAGGAAGGTGTCATTACAAGCAGTTATATCATGATAGGTGTGACTTGTGCAGTTGCATTATTGGGAGTTACTATAAGTGTAGTTGTGGGTTATATTGTGACAAATCCATTGTCCAAGTTGCAGCAAGACTTTAAGAAAATTGAAATTCTAGACCTGTCGAACATCAAACCAAGAACTTCCATCTTCTCTGAGGCTAAGAGTATTTACTCGAGTTTGACAGACACTGTGGCATGGTTGAGTGAATTTAAGGCCTTCTTGCCAGACTCTGTACTGAACCAACTTCATCGTGGAATTGCAACAGAAGAGTTAAAAGATGCACTGCCAAATGTCACAAATAACAAGACAAACGACGCCAATCAATCAGAGACTGCTTCCATGTCTTCTCGTTCTCAGACATGTGAATCAAAAGTGAACGGAGAAAGTGCTCTTCACTTGAATACAGGAGGTCATCATCCATCCAACAGCATGAATTCTCACAACATGTTTAAATTAGGACTCTCCGATAAACATTGTTGTGTCTTGCATATTCATGTTGCCAATTTGGAAGACGAGTTCCAAGATTCCGAAGAATTAACATCTACCATTTCCAAACTCTTGACAGGTGTTTCAACTATTTGCAAAACTGTAAGAGCAGATTTACAAATTAAGAGTTATTGTGAATATAGTATTATCTTTGCAGATAAGCCTAGTGGAGTCATTCAAATGGGATTAGATACAACTCTGAAAATTTTAACAGCTCTTTCTCATATTAATGCCAATTTAGCAAAGAATGGTCATCAACCACTTCGAGTGGGAATTGGAATTGCAAGCGGTGTTTGTACTCAAGGCAATGTAGGAAATAGACAAATGAGGTACTACACATTCCTTGGCCCTGTTGTGAAAAGAGCAAAAGATTTGTCTTTGATTGCATTGGAGCTTGGAATTCCAACAGCAGTTGACAAGGAATCCTATGCTCCTGAAAAAGACCATTTTGTATTTCGACCTGTCGAAAGATATTTACAAGACAAATCCATTTCCACAGTATATGAGTTGAGGTCGCGTAATCAAATAGACAATGAGGAATGGCTGTATGAGCTTCAACAAGCCAATAACAACTCCAAATATTCAGAATATACCCAATACTTTGAGAAATTATTTGAGGGTGAGAATGAACAAGCAGAAAATGGAAAGCACGTGAAGGATTTCATTGGACAGTTCTCAATGAAATTCCCAGAAGATAAGGTCATTCAACGTCTTGCTCAAACTCTTGACAAAATATCTCAACACAACAAGATGCCACACATTAAGGATTACTATTCGACTGTTTCCACCAATGTACAAAGTTGTATACATGGCTACACGATTCAATAAATTGTTTTGGATCACTAGTCCTGTTCATGCTGATACCTGTCATAGACTTTTCCTGCACTGTGCAAAATATGTGTTTTTGCTTTCTTACTGCTGGCAGAAACAGGATTCTTCCTTAATGCAGAAATGGTGTGAGGTGTGTGAAACGAGGATGGTTGAACTTTCATTCGCATAGGCATCGATGGTGGCGTCAAAAACTGTCTTTCATAGCATGCTGTCGTAGAATAAGGAGTCCCTACAGAGTATTGTTGTTGAGAATGCATTCTTCGTGATGCTGACAAAGGAGATGCATAGTTATTCGGAGTTCTAGGACTTGCCATGTTCAATAAACTAGCTTTCAAATACGGGCTTGGTGTGGGGCTGTATTGATTAAAGGTAGCAGCAATGTCTTGTGCTGGGTACATGAGTGGTGAGCTTGGAGGCATGTATGCATGTCGATTTCGTTTGGTGACCGTCGCAGGAATACCGTCTGACAGATAACTTTCATCCATCCAATCTTCATCGTCTTCATGATTTGAATCATAAAGTGGATCAGAATTCTCTGTTTCTTGATTCAATGTGTCCTTAGATTTGATAAAGGAATAAATCTTTAAAAATACAAACAGCATCACGAGTCCAATCACAACAATAGCTCCCAATTTGAAATATCCATAGAAGAGAAAAATGTGAAGAAGGGAGTTTTTGATTCGTGACGAGTAGTAACTGAGAGAAGTGAATCGTAAACCCATGATATTGAACCAAGCCAAAACAATGAGAATGGTCAACGTGGCAGTAAAATAACACAAGCTCATCAAAAATTGGCTGGCATTGACAAAACCAAATCGTTTTGGAATGAGAGCCAAAACATAGAAGGTAAATGTTCCCAGTACTAACGAGAAAACAGCCAATGTAGAATCTTCAGCGGTGGTTTTGTCGAGAATTCGGTTTCTTGCAGCTGTAGCTGTATTGCTTTCAAAATCTTTTAAAACCTTTTGCTTGATATCATTGGGCCCTTTGGCTTGTTGGAAATAGAGTTGTTTCATCATTTCTATGGCCTTGTCAAATTGTTCAACACCTCCTTCACCTAGTTGGTTTTTAGTAATGTACTGATCAAATAATTTAGAGAGAATGTCTGAACATTCTTTGAATGCTGCCACGCCATTATTTGGCAAGTAATCAGAAAATATCTTGTCTATTTGTTTTCCAAGATCGTGATAATATTCTACATTTCCAAAAAGATCTAATCCTCCTGTGCAATTTTTCTTGAAAATATCGAGAGAGTGAGATTTCATTTCTTCGTGTTGATTTTGTAGAAAGTCCAAATCTTGTGGAAGAGGTATAGAATGCAATTTTTGATTGTACTGTTCCAAGCAATGTTGTTTCAAAATGAATGAAAGTTCCTTAATGAGTGCCAAACCAACATCTGCTGTATCCAGAGTGTTCATATGCTTGACCATGCTTTCAATCAAATTCGCCAAATACTCTCCTGATACTGCAAGATGTTTGAATTGTTTGGGACGAAGGCGTGTTTCAATGAGCTGTCTCAAATAACTCACTTGATATTGATATTCTAAATCCAATTCATGATATTTAAGAGATGGCAATCGAGGAAGACCTGTTGCTTTGTGTGGATGGTTTAACAGTAAAATTCTGGGTTTTCCAAATTCAGGGAATTGCTTTACAACTCGAACTGTTTCGTTATACCTTCTAATTTCATCAGTGTTGAAAATGTTTGGCTTTTCCTGGAGCACCCAGTCTAAATACTCTTCGTGGGTATAATTCATGAGATCGTGTTCGTATTGTTGAATGGTCCACAATATGGGCGGAAAAGGGAATGTTTCATTGAATTGATTCTCAAATACGCTCGATAAGGTGGCCACACTGTGCAATAAATTAATATCTGAAACTTGAATTTCATGATTTAAATTATAAATTAGAAGAGAAGCAAGAGAAATGGTTAAAGAAGCAAGCTTGGGATCATAGGAGTGGGCTGGATTTCCAGGAGCTCCCAGTCCTTCGCTGTCAATAAACACGACGGTCATGTAATCATCCTTGTCATGATGATGATGATTATTCATGGTTGCGGATGTCGTTGATTGAGAATCTAAGGATGACCTTTTGATTACTTCCTTGTTTCCATTCTTTGGATATTTGAATGCTTCACTCCAAATGCTGATACCTTTCGTTCCTGGTTTGAAAGAGACTTGAACAGGAAAGCCCTCTGCATGATCGACTCTCAGTAAGTGATTCATGAGAAAGGACTTGCCTGTTTTTGCCCTCCCTGCAACAGCAACCACAGCAATATTTGATTCTTTCAAGCTTCGTAAAAAGTTGATTCCTTCCTCACATACAATGAGCTTGGTATTGGTTTCTTCATCGGGAATGACGAGATTGAGAGGGCTTGAAGAAACGAGTAGAGAAAAATGATGGCTCATCATGAATGCCAACAAAATGAAAATGAATGTTTTCATCATTCCAAGAAATGAAATATCCTTTCCGGTTGTAACTACCTTCCTCCGATATTTCTGAACATAATCATTGTCTCTATGATGATTTGAATTTCGAAACAAATTACGTGATGATTTTTCACGAATGTGTATGTCTTGTATATCTGCTGTTTGATTCATCGATGTGTGAGAACACGTTCCGATACGGATCATCTCATCCTTTGATTGAAAAGTCGAGTGATCCTTTTTGTTGATTGCCATTAATTTTTTTTTAAATTTTTTTGTAACGTTTAAATTCACAGGCGGGAAAAGTTTCACTTTTCAATAATCATCCAGAAGGGATAACAACAGTAATAACTTTTAAAAAGATCCAACAAATGCATCTGAATGAGGGACAAGAAACAGTTGTCTTTCACGATTTACAGACCTCAATATCAATTCCTCTGAAGGGAGGAACTTAGAAAAAAATGCCTCCTCTCAAGAACAGCAAACTCAAAAACAACCTCCAAATGATGTTTCGTTCGGTTTTCAAATCATCATCACACACAGCATGGTTACAAGGGCTGCCTTCCGAAATTGTGTTGTATCACATTCTCATGTTTTTGGATTTGAAAACGGTACTGAATTTTTTCTGCACGAATAAGGAATATTATTGGAACTTTATCGAATCTCATTCAGAACGTTCTAATGATTGGATTGGTAACATTAACAATGTTAGTAATATGAGCTTTCCGATGATCGATCATGATGAAAAAAATAGCACCGTTTTTGATGCCAATTCATGGTGGTATCACTATTGCAAAGGATTGATACCGTCTCGAATTTATAAACACAGCAAGAGAGATGAACTTGAACTTAATTATTTTTCATACGCGAGGGATCATAGAAAACAAGTCACTCAGCTATTTATGAATTATTTGGAAATTTTACATCAGGACAATGGGAAATTGGGGTTAGATCAACCTAATTTTTCGCCATACCGATGGATATCGTTTTTAAGAGATTATTTCTACTTCAAATACTCTCAAAAACATTACAAACATGTTTTGGATCTAGACGTCTTTGAGTTAAATGATGAAGAACATGTGAGCAAGGTTCTTCTCACCAACGATTTTCATTCATTTTATAATGCACATTCAATATTGAAAGGGTGTTGGGAAACCGTGTGTTGTGAACACAGATTATTATGTTTACCAAACAGTGCAACCATCAAGTCAACTCTGCAGACTGCAAATCAAGTACCAAAAATTACAAGCTACCACTGGATGGTTCATCTCACTCAATATACTGTATCACCAGATAACAGCTGGAACCTGTTAATAGGCGTTGACAATCTCTTTAACCCCAGTAGAACTCCCAGCAGCACTGATGTTCATTATGCGATCGGTAGCACATTGGATAGTGAAGACCAAATCTATGTTAAACCCAAAAAAACATCCAAGCAAGAGCCTCATGCCGTTTCCAAGGGAATAGGATATTGTGTGCAATCAGATGCACCTCTTGTTAATGGTGATACATCGTACACATTCAAGAATACCAACACGGAGGGAGATGTTTTAGGTATTTCATTTTACTTTACACCACCAGAAACAATCACATTTAAGGTTTTTGGAAGAAGTAATAACGAAAAATCACGTGACCAAGTAGTAGAATTGTGTGTTGTGAGTGCTGAAATTTCCACTCTTCACTCACCAAAATTCTATCCATCTGTGTCACTGACAGCTGGACAGTGTGTGACCTTATTGCCTTGGAATGGGGATTCTAATGTTTTATTGCGTCATATCCAATCAGTGGAAACAGCAATGAATGACAAGATGGACCTCACTTCAACCTCTGACATTAATGAAGATCAATGAAGAAAGAGTTGTAATGATGCAACTTGAGGAGTGATTGAATCACGTCCCATGATGTCACAGGATCCCCTTGATTCCTGTTCACGGTTAGAGGATATCCATTGTTTCGCTTTCTACAGATTCCTTTTCCATGTTAGCTGTATTTACCATGCCAAAAGGTTAGAGTTATCCGAATTTGTTACGTAAAAGTAAACAATTCCTTCTTGCTCCTGAGCTTCTCAATTTGACGATCATAAAGGAGAATCCGATCGCAACACGAGATTTTCTCAGCGCAATGGCATCTCTCAAAATGTCTTGACAAGTCGACAATGGGATAGTGCGGCAAGTGCTCCTTCTCGAGAACAATTTCTTTCACGAAAAAAGAAAAACAAAACACGGTTGTGGACCACACACCTATGCTTCTCCGGTTGCTTTTTTAATTAAAACCAAGAGAGCTGCCACACCCGCTATAATACAACAACAACAACATGTCGGATGGTGGCCACCATCAAGCAAATCATCATGATCATGAAATCGACCAATTCAATGCCATAGAATCCTCTTCTTCCATTCAACAACAACATGTCCATAATAGCCTTTCTATTGAAAATTTTCAGCATCAAGAATTAAAAACGGAAATTCCTAATGTAGACAATACTAACACCACCACTTGGACTGAAAACAACAACACGAAAAACAATAATAACAACAATATGGTTCAACATCAGACAACAACGAATACACCCTCAAATCATGCGAGAAATAATTCAATTCTCGAGAATAATAAGGATCATCAGGAGGTAAAACTTTCGGAGAAGGATGCAGAACCAGTTCCATTACATCAGGAGGATCCACTGCTTGCAAGTCGTACAATAACAAAACAAAATTTCGATGAACCAATTATACAATTGTATGATGATAACGCGTTGATGGCACCCCGAGAAATTAAACATGATCCAAAATTGACGTCTGACACTTCAACGCATGCAGCAGCTACTGCTTTCAAAAATCAAGAAGAAAACACATCACGAACATCAAACACTCAAGACCTTTCAAATAATAATATACTTGCTCATGCTACAAATCATCATGGTAATAACCCTGAAATTTTCTATCCTCCATCTTCTACATTTCCGAAACGACGACATTCCTTATTGAAAAATATTGAGATGCAACATTATGATCGAACATTAATAGATGCTCAATCAATGAATCGATTGGATGAAGGGACATCTTTTCACAAAATGCAAGAATCGCCGTCAAATTCCTATTCACATCATCATACAGAACTCTCAAATATTTCAAAAGAAAGTCAATCATCCTCTTCACATCTGCATAAATCAATACATCATAGAAATCATGTCCATCAACACAGTGCTGCACACAATAACACCAATGGAACAATCTCTTCTGCATCAACATCACGACGAAGACCCTCTTTTCCAAATATTAAATTAATTGCACCACGAAGGAAAGCAGTTGGTGCCTCTGTCACGTCGAGTGTTCAACTTTCAGATTCATCAGCAGAACACTCACGAGAAAATAGAAAACAACTGGAACAAATTTTTAAGGGAAGAAGACGAGATTATGGAGATTCTTCATGCCGAGGAGTTGTTTTTGACGCTTTGGAATATCTGTATAATAGTGTTTGTCCACCAAATAGAATTTGTAACTTACTTATTTTGGCGATTATAATTCACACTGTAGTCTGCATTATTGCAACTACCTCAATTTTGTATTCAGCGTAAGTTATTTGAAATTCAGAATTCTGGTTGTGAAACATTTTTTGGTAATGGAATTAATGATTGAATGTTGGCATTGATTTTACACAGTGGAAGTCAAAGTGTTCAGGAATATGCCAGTTTGAATAATTTAAATATTATTCAAAAAATGGTTCAATTCTTTAACATTGCAACGACAGCTTCGGTCGAACTACAACGACATTTTCTTTTACATTCCTTATTTTACAACGACACCACTGGAAATGGAACGTTTATCGAACCGTTAACACGACTCACGACGACTGCCATTCCCAAACTTTACGTCCATCAAGACGAACTAAATATGATTCTCTATGGAAATGGCAATGGAGAATCAGCTCTTGTTCAACGACAAGGCGCTTTAAACTTGATGTATGTGACAAGAAATGTGCTACAATATGTACCACAATATAAGGGTTTGATTACATATCCAGGAAATGCGCATACCATCTTTAATTTTTATACAGATGATTTAATGCAACCTGTGAACACCACTCCAAACGACTCTAAATTTATTTATGATCCCAGAGACCGAATTTGGTACACCACAGTGGCCAACAGTGTCAAAAATACGACCAAGTGGAGTAATGTCTTTGTAGACCTCAATACCAAACTCAGTATTTCAGCATGTATACGACTGAGAAATCGAAACACCATTCGACCTCAATTTCAAGAAGTGTTAGGAGTACATATCTTATTCAGTGACATTGAAAAATATTTTGGATCCATTTCTTCTTACTCGGATTATATAATGATTCTCATTGAAAAGAATGGCAATATTCTTTCGACCTCTCTCAATAATTTTCCAGTAGTGACCACGAATGGAACAAGAAGTAATGTCATGATGTTTAGGAACATTAGCACGACGAATAGTTTTGGAGTTTCAAATCCAGATACCATTAGCATGTTAAAAACCATTGCTGAATGTCTCGAAACGGAGCATATCATTGGACGAACTAAAACACTGAATGAGAGTGAACCTTATCCATGCAGCGCTGTGAATAATGATATCGTACCTATTGGAAATTCCACAGATGGAGGTTATTGCTATTTAACTCGTTGGATGACGATACGACAATTCAACACTTCTCAATCATTTTTGGTTGTCACCAATATTGTGGATCAGCATGGAATGGATTTTATTTTCATTATTTCTCGTAGGAATTACACTTTTACTGAGGTGTTACTGGAACACTTTGTGTACTTGCTCATAGTATTGGTGTGTACCATTGCAGTGGGTACTGCTTTAGTGTTATGTCTTACTTCATGCATTTCATTTTCATTGTGGCACGTCTCGAAGAAGTTGTATCACATTTCTGGATTACGAGGAAACCTTTCACATGAAAAATCCACGTTTTCGAAATTGCAACGAGTGTCGAATAAGATATTTTATGAGATTGACATTTTACAGAGATGTATTGACAATGTAGAACGTGTGAACTCGAGTTTCGTCAAGTACATTCCTAAAAGTGTTGTGCACAATATTGTCAATGGCTCTTCTTCAGGAGCTAAATTGGGAATGGTCAGTGCAGAAATTACCGTCATGTTCACCGATTTGGCCAATTTCACAAACATTTCAGAGAATTTGTCAATCAATAATTTACTTCTCGTCATTTCCAGATATTTCGATGTCGTGACAAAGAACGTTCAAGACTGCAACGGAGTGATTGACAAATTTATTGGAGACGGAGTGATGGCTCTCTTCAACAATCCTTTCCAACCAGCTCCAAATCACGCAGAACTTGCATGCAAAGCAGCTCTACAAATTGTTGCCGAACTCAAAAAGGTGAATGAAGAAATATCAAGAGTTTACAAAATGAAGCTTCCCTACGAAATCACAGCACGTGTTGGATTAAACACAGGAGCTTGTCTCGTCGGAAACATTGGAACTCATGATCGTTTAAATTTCACAGCCGTAGGAGATGTTGTGAATATTTCGAGTCGACTCGAATCATTGAATCGAATGTATGGAACAACTATTTTAATTGGAGAAGGAACATTATTGAGTTTTAAAGGCGTTGAAAATTTGAGAGCCGAAACGAGAGATTTCTTTTCGAGCTATTTGGGGCAAGACAACTTTTCCTTCTCAGATCTCAATCAGAGAGTGACTGCCTTACTTGAATCTCAAGTGTTAGAACCTGCTCAAGGAAGTGCCATTCCAATTTTGGATGCTTCCACGATCTTGATGAATGAGAACATTCAGAAAGCAGCCGTGTCACAAAGCAGTCGTTCCTCGTTAGCACTCGATAGCAATTTCCCTTCAATGGTTTGCTTTTTTGTGGATACCATTTGTCTCAAAGGAAAAAACAATTCTGTTTCTGTGTATGCGTTGCAATGTGAACGAAAGGTCGCCACCCATGATCAACTCTACATTGAAAAGATGTTAGAATTGATTCGAAGAGAATTGCTAGAAGAAAAACGTGTGCGAGCTGTTTTGAAATTACTTCAAAATTTATTGAGATATTTAGAAGAAAATCAATTGTATGATTCTCCATTGATAGGATCTCATGCACCTGAATTTACATTCAAGTTTGGAGATAGTACTGCTGAGAGATGTGAAATCGATGATGAACAAGACGATAACATTCCAAACACAATCATTGAAGCAGGTGATCCATATCCAGTCGTTTACAAATTTGTTTCAAAAATTAGAGATCGTTTATTGAAAGTGGTCCAAACCCATGAAAGCACAAAGAAGAGTACTAGAAGCAACTCGGTATTTTCATTTACCAACAGAAGACGTACTTCACTTCTTCCTAACGACAGTAGATCTAACTCGGAGCCTCTGGTGACACCTCTTTTGGTTGCATCCTCAGAAGACACCTCGAATTCGTTTGATCACTTTGCATCCAAGACAGTATCCATGTCTCCCAATGTGAGCTTTGAAAAGTCCAATACCAACTTGAGTGAAAGTCAAGAAAATTGGAATGATCCTCAAAAAGAAAATATCACTCCAACAATGAAGAATGGATCTATTCGTGAACCAGAAAGTCGATCTGACAGTGTTGAAAAGACAGAGGACTCTTCACTCAAAGTTTTATCCAATATACTTGATTCGAACATGGATACACCTCACAACAAGAGAAGCTCCATTAAGGTTGAAGATTTTTTCCTCAAGTTGAATGAAAAGTAATATAAATTCTTCCCTTTTGAGCGAGAACTCGAGCAATTAACTGCACAATGTTACAAATCTGTCTTTCATCCATTTGCAAACCTTTTTGAAAAGCAATTGACAACACATGGCCGTCTCTATTCGTTCGGATTTTGTGAAATATCTTTGCCGAGCTTGTCCATAAGCAGGTTGTATTGTTTCTCAGCAGTTTCCATATGCTTTTGGTATTGCTTCTTAGTCACTCCTGATCCAGGATAAAACGCATTTTCTCTCATTTCAAGTACTTTATCCTTCTCCCACTTTTTATATTCAGTAACAAACCGTTCTCTTAATCTTGCACAATTTTCCATTTCTAATACCTCATCTTTACAAGCTTTGTTCACATTTAGACGATTGAAAATGCTCTTATCCATGCATAACTCGAGACGTTCATGGTAGTATTCAAATGGACATAGATCTTGAAGATACGACTTTAACTTCCAATCTGTAGAGGAGTAATATTTCTCGAGCCTAAACCGTTCTTTAAGAAATATTGACAGCTTCTCAAACACAGATTGATCTTCCCGATATAGAGAATATTTGTCCTTTTCAAAATTTTCAAGAGTTTTGTCCAAGTTATTAATTTCATCCTCTAATTTCCCAATTTTCTTCAATAAATGTTTGTTAGGTGTTTTTTTAAATTCATCATGTGTGTGCGGATGATTTTCAAATGCTTCATGATCACCCGGAGAAGTCATTTGAACAATTTATATTTCAATCCAAATAACAAATGATGTTCTTGTTTTCCAGTAATGATATTATTCAATCCAAGATTACTCCCTATCTACACCTTCAATTACAGTAAAAACACTCTCTCTTATCCCGATATCAGGCCTGGATAACCTTGCACAAAATAAACGTTATCAAGAAGTTTGTTCTTCAATATTTTTGAAATTGAATTTTTTTTTGGTTTTTCAAAAAAAAAATGTCATTACGAAGTCATACCTCCTTCATCAAACAAACAAGAAAGGGAAATGTGGTCAAAGTGGTTCGGGAACATTATTTACGGGATGATATTGGAACGGGAGTTGGAAAGGTTTTAGAGGAACATGCAGAGTGTTATATCATTCCCGATACCAATGTGGTGTTGCATCAAATTACAATTTTGGAACATCGGAGCATTAAGAATGCTATTATATTGGAAACAGTTCTCAACGAAGTGAAGAATCAAAATATTAATATTTATAAGAGAATTCGTACATTGATTGATGATAAAGATGGAAAGCATTTTTATGTTTTTTCAAATGAACATCATAAAGAAACGTATATTGGAGAACGGCAAGCAAATGAGAGTGCAAACGATAGAAATGATAGGGCAATTAGAGTCTCAGCTCTGTGGTACATGCGAAAATTGGCAGAGAGCAAACCTATTTATTTGTTAACCAACGACAAGGAAAATTTAAGAAAAGCATCAGAAATGGAGATTGCAGCAAAAACTATTCACGATTTCATTAGAGAGCATGTGAATGAGAATCCCTCGTCCTATCCTGAAGAATTATTGGAACTTTTAAACTACACAGACGAAATTAAAGGCGATGACGAGGATATGGCTGATGGAGATGGTGAAAAGAAAATATTTGAAGACCATTTACCAATGAACACTCTTCTTCGAAGGATAAAAACTCGAAAACTGCACCAAGGTAGAATTACAGTCAATAGAAATAATATTAACGAGGCCTTTGTGACGCTAAGAAGTATGCAAGAGCTTGTTGTTGATTTAAAAGACAAGAACAGACCAAAACAAAATACATCCTCATCAGAGCCCAATTCTGAAAAAGATGCTGAAGAAGAATTGAACTCAATGATTACCGAAACCAACGACAATGAAGATACCTCTTCAGAGATAGTGCAATCTGGTACAGAAGTGTTCAACACCGTATTTATCAAGAACTTCAAGCACATGAATAGAGCCATTCATGGTGACATTGTTGCTGTGGAGCTACTACCAAAATCCGAATGGTCTAGACCTTCTTCTAGCGCCGTTATGGATGACAATGAAGTGTTAGTAGACGATGGAACTTCAATAGTTACTGGAGACAATATTGACGAACAACAAGACGGAAAGACCTCTGTAACTTCATCGTTCTATTCAAGGTTCATGAACTCTGAACGTACCATTCCAACAGGAAAAATTGTTGGTATTATCAAACGAAATTGGAAATCCTATTGTGGAAGTTTGGATGAGGAAACTGAACCAGCCGAAGGACTTAATAAGGTTCTTTTTGTACCAGTCAATAGATGCATTCCAAAAGTTAGAATACTGTCAAGACAATCGAAGGAGCTTTTAACTAAGAGAATTATTGTAGCCATTGACGGATGGAAAGCCACGTCCAAGTATCCTGATGGTCACTATGTTAGCACTATTGGTGAAATTTACAACACTGATGCAGAGTCTGAAGTCATCTTACTGGAACATGATGTACCACATTATCAATTTTCTCAATCTGTCATGAATTGCCTTCCTGATAAAGATTGGCAACCTTCAGAAAAAGATATGGAACGTAGAAGAGACTTGCGTCACATTAACATTGTGAGTGTCGATCCTCCAGGATGTACCGATATTGACGATGCATTACATGCAGTTCAATTACCAGATGGATGCATTGAGGTTGGTGTTCACATTGCAGACGTGACAAATTTCGTAAAGGAAGGCTCGGCCATTGATATGGAGGCTGCAAAGAGAGGAACTACTGTTTATTTGGTCGACAGAAGAATTGAAATGTTACCAAGTTTACTCACCAATAATTTGTGCTCATTGAGACAACACGTCGATCGTTTGGCATTCTCCGTCATTTGGAAGTTTTCACCTGAAGGTGATATTTTAAGTGTTGACTTTACCAAATCATTAATTAGATCGAGACGATCCATGACCTATGAGGAAGCTCAAAAAGTGATTGATGACAAGGATCGAGACGACGAATTGGCCACTGATTTGCGTCTACTTTTACATATTTCAAAAATATTGAAAAAGAAGAGAACTGAAGCTGGTTCCTTAACACTTGCCTCTCCAGCTGTTAAATTCAGCATGGAGACTGAATCTCAAAATCCAACAGATGTAGAGTTGTATCAATTACGTGAAACCAACTCAATGGTTGAAGAGTTCATGTTGTTAGCCAACATTGCTGTCGCTAAAAAGATTACAAAAGAATTTCCAATGGTTGCATGCTTGCGTCGCCACCCTCCAGTGAATCCAAAGAAGTTCGAGCCATTGTTGGAAATGTTGAAGAGACACGGAATTACGCTCGATATTTCATCATCCAAAGCTCTCAACGAATCTTTGAGTAATATTAGAACATCTGGAGCCATTAAGGACAAGTACATGGATACTCTGATTCGTATCTTGGTGACACGTTGCATGGAACAAGCAGTTTATTTCATTTCAGGAGATCAAAGTTCAAACGAATATTGGCATTATGGTTTGGCAGTTCCAATTTATACTCACTTTACTTCACCTATTCGTAGATATGCGGATGTCATTGTACACAGATTACTGGGAGCAGCTATTGGCTACTATCCTCTGACTGCCAAGTTGACCGATAGGGAATATTCGAGAAGACTCATGACAGAGCTCAATAAGAGAAATCGAATGTCACAATATGCTCAGCGCTCGTCCGTTGAATTATACACTAATGTTTACTTTAACTCGAATCCCGTTCAAAAAGAACGAGCTTACATTACACAAGTAAGAGACAATGCCATTGTGGTGTTTATTCCAAGATATGGATTTGAGCATGTCATATTCTTGAATAAGGACAATGTCAAGTATACCAAGATGGAACATAATGAACAAAATGACTCGATTCTATTCAGTGATGAAAAGTCCAAAAAGCCAACAACACTCACAGCTTTTGAGCATATTGACATTCGCATTTTTGTCAAGACATCCAAAAACTACAGAAGAAAACTGTGTGTGGAAATTGTGGACCCAGACGTTATGATTCTCGATACTGACTTTCCTCTCCACTTGGTAAAATCGAACAATGGCAATGATACATCCTCAAAGCAGCAACGGCTCGTGGTGCAACGATCTCATACTCCTGCAGCGGCATCATCCTCTTCAGCAGAAAAGACAACACCATCTTCTTCCTCAACAGAACAATCGTCCAATCAACAATTACCCTCCAGAAAGAAGAAAACAACAAGTTCTTCCTCTGTCGCAACATCCCAGCAAGGCAAATCCAAGAATCAAGCAAGTAGCAACAGCTCTGAAGCCACATCATCAGACGACAAGAAACGAAAACGTAATACTAGCAAGGAGCAGCTCGTACAAAAATTGAAACAACAAAAGAAGTAAATCCTCTGTCAACAAACATTCTTAATCATGCTCTACTTGTTCCTCATTATCAGCCTCATTATTATTATTTTCTTCTGCAGAGGTGCTCTCTTCTTTTCGTTCCATATTTTCATCTTGTTTTTCGTCATTTTCATCTCGCTCATCGTCGTCCACTTCTGTCACAACACTCGTAGTGGTACTTGCATTGTCGTTGACATTGTCGCTGGATGTTTGTCTAATATTGAGATATCCACAATTCCAACATCTGTATCCAGCATGATTTTCTGCATCCTCAATCATGAGTAAGCCATTATGGGAACAACATTGAGAACAAATAAGCGCAAAGCATGTTTCCGGAGACTGGCCAACAATTCTATCTAACAATCGGTCAAACCAGTTTGGTTTTGTGGTTTCCTTCTTATTTTCTACGAATCCAGTCTTGTTGTTTTCCACATAGACTCTGTATCTGCTTGTGAGTGACGAAGAATATAAGGCATCAGCGCCAATGGGTTGTTGATTCTTAGCCACTGAAAGACTATTCAATTGTTTTTCATATTGGACAATTTTTGCTTCTCGTTCCCTTAATGCCAAATCTTTTTGCTTGAGTCTCGCAATTTCTTGCTCCAATTGTTGTTGAAGTGCAATAATATTGGGATCGGTACTGCTCTCTTCAGTATTAGCTTGCTGTTGTGAATTGACTCTAGAAAATACATCATGATTAGCTCCATTTGTTGATGAAGACTCTTTAGTTGGAGTACCTCCATGAAAACTGTTTGATCTTTTTCTTTGTGGAGTGGATGTCACTTCTCCAATGGAATCAGAAATTCGTTCTTGAACTGTCGAATCTTCAATTTGTTTTCGTAATGTAAATGAATGTGACTTTTTTTGAAGATTGTTACTACTGTCGGCGCTCGTAATAGATAGCCGAGGGGAACGACGAGTTGGTATTGAATATTCATTCTCGTTCGACAATCCTTCTGGCATGCTTCTGATGGCGTGCATTTGTTGCAACTTTCTCTGTTGATTACTTAGTGAAGCTACTAATGTGAATAGCTTGGTCATACTCTCTTTCAACAATTTCTTTGTTTCCTCTTGCTGTACGTGAGATTCTTGAGCGAGTGAAGATTCTGTTTGCACACAAATGGTATTCATTTCTTTAGGAGAGCTCTCTTCAATTGCCGTATGAGGAATTGGTTCCTGAAATCCTAACGAAACAGCAGGTGTATTTGTATACTTTTTAAACACTTCATACGAAAAGTAAGGATAATTTGCGAGTAAAACCTCAGTGACTTCCATATCATCTTCGTCCTCTAGTAAAACATCTTTGATTTGATGTGAAACTTTCTTTTTCGAGAGCCTTTTTTGATTTGTGTTTTGCAACCTCTTTCGTTTATGTTGAATGTGCTTTTGAAGAACATTAATAGCTCTTTCATATTTTTGAATTAAATCATGAGTTGCATAATAATCATTCTTTTGTTTCAAGTCCTCTAAAATTTCTTTTTGTTTCAATAATAATTGTTCAATATCATAATTATAGGACGATAATGTACTGCTATAGTAGATCATTACTACTTTCTTAATGAAATGTGTTCTATTTTCACAGATACCAATGTCATTCACAAGATGCATCGGAGCAATGAAAGATCCATCCAATCATCATTACCATCATACGGCAATTTTAATAAATAGTTATTTTCATCACATAAATCATTTCCGATAATGAGCATCAATGATCAATTTACAAAATCATCATCAACATTATATATACTTACACAGCTAGAAACAAAACCATCACTCCCATCATCACGTAATATAAATTCGGAGGTGGTATATACATGTAGATCGGAATACAAACAACAACTCCTAACAGCATAATCATTTGGCTGATCTTGGAAGGAACCGAATGAACCTTTGCATTGAATTTTCTCTGTCGGGTTTGATAGTACCTAATTTCCTTATCATAGCTTTGTAACTGCTCATGAAAGCTATGAGTCTGTTGGAAGCCTAGAAGGGAATATAACATGCCTAGAACCATGATGAGAATTACGGGATTGATTTCGTGTATAAACTTTTAAATACTATAATAGTGGATGTTTGATGATCAACGCCATCCAAAGCGTTTGTATCAGCGATGTGGTTTCTCGTTCGTTAACCGTGTAGTGTGTGGCTAGCTTCTTGAGAGGATGAACGGATAGGACGATGGTTTAGGTATTTTGTTGTGGTTCGTTGATGATCCTTCTGACGAACCTTCAACACCATTTTGTGCCACGTGTCGAACGACAAAGCAAAACAATTTGTTGGGTTTATTGTCAAGGGTTGCAACATGCCGAATATAGTTGAGAAAAACCTTTCACAAGTTTTCTCTCTGAATCAGAATGCCACTGATGGGTATCAATAAATTAAAAGGTAAAATCAAAAGAATCAAACTGAGGTATTTCAGAAATACTAATCGCACTCGTGGAAGAAGACGTTACAGCACCTTGGTCTTGCCTTATCGCCTCATTCTTTTTCGTGGTAGTAGTAGCAGTCTCCTCTGATTTTCTCTTTTTCAAAGGAGTGGTCATGAATACTCTCTCATCCAAGGCGTCTGATATTTCCACATCTTGCTGATCATCATCGTCAAACTTGAATTCAAGTGAGGCATAATCGTCTCCAATGAGACCCATATTCTTTCCTTCTTGAAGTTCTGAAGCAATAGCAAGAGGAGTGGGTGGAAGTTTGTTTTTTGGCGTTTTCTGAACAGCAGTAGAGCCACGGTGTGTTTTTTGAATAGATGGAGTCGATGATGTTGATCGAAGTGGTGTTGTTGTTGTTGTCATTGTCGTGGACAATGAAGAGGGATTCAATTTTCGAACTGCCTTAATTGGACTTATATACTCGGGTTCTTCTTGTGTCTGTATGATAGCACCCAAGTCAACGATAGGTTTCTTAACATTCTTTGAAGATGATGTGGTGGAGGAAATAGTAATGGATGGTGCTTGTGGAGTACTTCCATTTGCGAGAGAAATTGGTTTGAGAGCTGGTCTTTCTAAGGTTGTTGTTGTTGTTGCTTTCAATATAGATGCCATTGCCGTACTTGTACCATCAACTACAATGGAGGAAGAAGTACTAATATTAACAACATTGGTTGATGGTACTTTTCGACAGGTCGACATTTGATACGAATTTAAAAAGTCGAGTGAATTTTTTGGATTCTCAACTCCCTTCTCTTCAAGAAGCTCCTTTTCATAATTCATGAGTTGTAATTGAAATCCCAAATTGATTCGAGAACGATTGTTGGTCTTGTTTTCAAAATGACGAAAGGCTTCCAGCAAGGTCAAATGGAAGTAGGTCATTCCGAAAGCAAGCATCATGGTTACAGATCTTGATTTGCCTTCCTTACTACTCAAGTTGTTGGTTTCATATGAACGAATATGAAGTGATGAAATGAATAATATAAAATGTTTTGAAATCAAGAGCTTTCTTAATAGGACTTACCAATGAATAAGAACTCTATTCTGAGAGTTTTCTTCCAAAGCCTTACGAACAAATGTAATGGCTTTATCAAAATGTCGAGCAATTTTAACGTCGGTGGAATCATCAACATTGATCTTTAAATAGGTAACGTTCATGGGTTTTCCGAGAGGTGGTTGTTGTAACGAATTCTTCAAGGTATCCTCCTTGGATTTTACAGTCTTTGGAATTTCATCTTTCATGATGATGATATTGGGATTTACATTCTCAGAGTCTGCCATGGCTTGGGACGTCGTTTCCTCTCGAGTTGAATTCAACTCTGCATTGTGATAGTACAGTGTCTTTTTTTGGAATGTATTTTGTAAGGAGCTCACATTCAAAACGTGAGAGATCTGATGATGAGCAAACCATTCGGGATCTTTGGCTTCATATTGACCACCAATGTAGACTCGAGGATAGATTTCCAATTCATCGAGAAGAGAATAATGAGTTGGATGGATGAACCATTTGGAATCTTGTTGATGAAGGGATGATCGTTGAGCGTTTAGTGAAGACGATGAAGAAGGGACCTCTTCCACACCAGCATGACCGACATCTTCATAAACGGCAATTGATGGCATTTGATTTTTAATTTTTTTTAACACATTTGTAACGGTTTGTTTTGGCGGCATTTTTAGCTCATTGGTTGTCGTTAAAAGTTAACATTCTTTGATACATATAGAGGTTTCTCAGCTTTTGAACTGATCCCCAAAGGTTTGCTTTTCCCCATCTCCATTTGACAACATGAATTCGTTTGTCAACAAAATTCCAAATAAATTTTAACAAAAAAAATACAAAATATATCCTTGATTCCGAATTTTGAATAATGATCAACAACAACAACCCGCATCAACAACCATTCAACCCTCTTCCGCCTTCTTCTTTGGTACAGCCATCACAATTTGTTTCTCCACCTCCTCCACCTCCTCATCAATTAACGTCATCCTTTCATGTTCCATCAGGAACCACATCTTCAAAGAAGGACGCTGGAACGACGAAGAAGAAGGGACGGCCATCTTCAAAAACATCAACTTCAGCAACAACCATCAATCAACAACCACAAATTCAAGCACCTTCGTCGTCTTCATCGGGAATGGTTGCTTCGTCATCATCTGCATCGGGAGAGATCAATGAAGGAGAGTATAGTTTTGATTTACCTAGGACGAACGTTTTACGAGTGATTAGAAGAGCAATTCCAGAGGAAATTGCCTTATCCAATGATTCTAAATTAGCGTTCGCGAAAGCTGCAGTTGTATTTATCATGTATTTGACAGCAACGTAGGTTGACCATATGCTTTTTTAAGAGAAGGCTTATCCAAACAATTTTGATGTTAAACTTAATTTATTTAATAATCAATTCTCAAACACCGATATTTGGGTTTCATATTTTCAAATAATAATATGATAATATGCAACAAATGTTATAAATCAGTGCTCAAGAGGAAGCAACGAAACATAAACGATCGACACTTACAGCTGATGATGTCTTGGATGCATTGGATACTCTCGAACTGGGTGACTACAAGGAAGAGCTTGTTCGAACTCTACATCAATACAGATTAAACCAAAAAGCAAAAAAAGATAAATCAACAAAGAGAAAAAAAGGAGACGAAGCTGATGACATGTAACAGTTGTTCCACACAATCACTTTACTTTTAATCAACAGACAGTTATGAGCAGTTATTCATGTTAACACATTTCAAAAAGTATGAACTCGTCGTCAAAATTTTTATTGGAGGTGAACGTGGTGAAAAAGCTTGCATGATGGCAAAAAACTCTCACCTAGGCATGAATGTTTTTCATGATTGGATTGCAATGTTGCATAATAACTTAAGAAAAGAGCGAGTTGGAATTCTTATTCCTTAATTTCTACGTATTCTCTAATGATTTCTATAAAATCTTCTTTGGTGTCTGGGCTTAACACAATCAAAATAGCCATTTGTCGTGACAAGAGATGCTTGAGCATGTTGTTTTCAAGCTTGGCACTATTCATGACTCCAATACGTTCAGGGTTGTGAGAGATGACGTCTCCAATTTCCTTAGGATCTTTGTACTGAATCAAGAACAAATTATCCAAACGTGTAGAGTCACTCTTCTCGCAAACCAAGCTGAAAACTTCTTTTGAAATACAAATATTGTGACCCGATGCAAGAGCAGCCAGAGCTTTGACAGATGTCACTCGCGAAATCACTGATATATGGTTGTAGTCTATTGCTTTAAAATCAATACAACTATGAAGTTCGGTTCCTTCAGAGCATGAGCTATTGAGTTTCATGTTTTTGGAGTGGAAGAAAAAGTCCTTCAACAGCAAATGGGTGGTAGTAAGCGAGATGCTCTTATCTTCAAAAATGGAAACAGACATCTCAAACTTGGCTTTTGGTTCCGTTCTTGAGCTGTTCTTGGGGTGAGGTGATGAAGGAGGTGAATTCAGCAAATCATGCTCATTCTCTGGCGAATGATTTTTCTTCTTTTTCCTCTTCTTCTCCATTTTTGGAGAAAGGGATTGTTCGACAGACTGGATGGACAAAATATTGTTTTCATGAATGGGTATGAATACACTCAAAACGTGTCCTAAACTTTCATCGTCAATGCTTAGATCGTTAAGAGAGGTTAACTGTGACTTGTCATCAATATTATATCTAATACACAGTCCTGTTACGGTGTCCATTTCTGCGTTTATCCAATGCTCAATACAAAAAACAATTGGTGACATGTGCTCGCATAATTTACACAAGTGACTCCGCTTCCAAATTTCTGAGCTTGATTCTTGAAGCGTGGGTGAATTGAAAGAGCTCTTCTTTGCCAAGATGGGAGAAGTTCCTAATTTGGGAGAGCGAGAAGGAATATATTCTCGCAATTCTCTTACATTTCCAGCGTAAATATATTGATAGTGGGAAGAGGATGAACCATTATTGCTTCCATAATTTTTAATTTTGGAGCCTGCATTAATTCCTAACTCCTCCGATGAGGTTGACATGTAGTCTCTGTTGATATTAAATGTGAGTGACTTGTCGTCATTATTGCTAAATTCATTTGTTTGGTGTTGTCCCATAGTTACAGTGAATGTAATAATGTTTCAATGATGTTTGTTACTGCTGCTGATTATATGAAAAATGTTTCAATGATGTAGCGTGATGCAATTATTGAGTCATGCGTTCATTAAAAAATCATCATGATTGCTTATTGAAACAGAGCAAGAACAAGTTCCGATGTTGTTCAATGATATATGGGTTTTCCGCTTCTTTAATTTTTGTGTAATCAACGGCTTGTACTCTCAATGAATGGTTGTGGTGGGAATGCACGGAGTGGAAGAGCAGCGCCGAGAGTTTATTTTTTTCTATTGGTTCGGGGCTGGCACAAGGGTTCCGAAGATTTTTTGTTTCAATTTCATACCCAAAAGAAGGTGGGCTTGGTTCTACTAGCTTTATTCTTTCGATATTAATACTAGTCGAAAGCAACAATTTACTTATTCTCTTTAGATATAAAGATCTATTTCCCATTATAAAACCTCGCTGAAATTAAGAATATTTTAAAACATTATCGTGCATTTATAGTGGGAGAGAAGTGATGCCGTGATGGGTGCCAAGTACGGATATGATTTTCGAACCTTTGTTTCGGAATTGGATCTTGAATATACGCAGAGATACCCTTAAAGAGTCAACATCATGAGGTTGCAAGTAACCGTAATCTCTCGAAAAGAAAAAAAAGACGCCCTGTACTCACCACTTCGTTCTGTGTTTGAGCTGCGATTGTTGCTTTCAACTTCTTCGAAATAACCCGAATCAAAAAGCACAGACTCTGAGTTGCCCTTTTTTATACCTCCAATGCTTGCTTTGGCAAGGTATACAAGCTTCCCTAAAAAAAATCGAACTCGAGTTCCTCCAAAACGAATTGAGTTGGTACACGTCTTCATCATCTCAAGTTCAAATTGAAATATCGTCTTCTGAGAAGGCAATATACCAAGGCTCCACCGATTCCAGCAACATTGCGACCTCGCTTTTCGGAATTAAGAGAGTCTATGAATTTCGATTGTCCTTTAATATCTCAACCTGAGAATTATTTCTTGCGTGTTCGTTCCGCATCATTCCTTAGTATTCTCGGCTTTTAAAATAATTGTTGTTTTCATCAAAATATCAAAATAACACAAACTAGGAATTTATTGTAGAATGGGCTCTTATCCTTCTTCGTTTAATCAAAACGGAAGCGGCTCTTTTCAACATCCAAGAGCAAGCGCCCAATACTCAGTGGAAACAAACCGCTCCATACCTCACAAAAAACCACCTCCCATCAAAATACCTAAAAATTCAAGAGAACTCGACTTCAGATATATTGACCCGAATGACGACCCTCCTATTGATGAAGATAAAATTCGATCGTTTTCGCCTCCTCCCTCTCGAAGGTACCTTTCAGAAGAGAGTAACAATGATGCCACAGAGGACGATCAAAATCATGGTCAACAAATGACAACCACCTCAGATCAAGAAACATCTTTTAAAATTGGTGAGGATGATGACGAGTTTGAGGCTTACAAAAATATTGTAAATGTTGAATCAGAGGACGAAGATGGATCAGAGTGTTTGATGGGAGACAGCAACGTTGTTCAAATTTTCTCGATAGCAAATCCCTTTTTGTATCTACGATCCACCAGTTGCAGATACAGCCCAGCAGTAGGACATTTAGCCACAAACGGCTCGACCACATCCTCTGATTCAGGCTCATTTTCGTCCATTGAGGGTGATAGCCTTTCTCCAACTACCAACCTTACCATTTTCTCAAGCCCTATCCTAAATTCAAAGCAAACATCTCCAATCTCTACAAAAACAAAAAAGAGAAGAAGTCATTCTCTAATGCCTCTTCAACCAATTGCAAGACCAATTTCCCAAGAGTCCTCTTTGTGCGAGGTGTTAGAACAATCCTCAGCCTCAACTCGAGCAAGAAGTCGAAGTGTTTCAGATACTCCCACTATTAACTCACCTGCCACCTTAAACACGAACACGCCGTTCGATCAATCATCCACTCAATCACCCTCCGAAACACCATCTAACAGATCTTCTCCAAGGTCTAAACAAACACGAAACTCTGTATTCCAAAATACCAGAACCAATTCTCCACCACCAACATTTTCAATAACTATATCTTCGCCAGCAGAGGAAGTTGCAGGTACAAAGCTCAAGTCGAAACAAGAACCCGTCATTTCAAGCAACTTGAACGAATATAAAATTGGAAAGTCTACCTCTAACAAAGGAGAAGTACAAGAGTACAATCTCTCAGAATTTAAAATGGGAGCATCATCGAAAAAGAAGGGTGACGATCTTTTAAAACTTGCCAATTCTCCTGTAGGACCCCAAAAGACACAGAAGAAAGTTAATTTTATGGGACCGCTTGTGGATATTTTGGTTCATGGAGGGCTTGGAGTTCCCACTAATCACAAAATACGAAGACATTCCTACACACCAGCTCCCAAGTTAAGCTCAAACGACTTACTACAGGATCAACCAAAGACACCTTCTTCACCTTCTAAATCGCCTCTCTCTCCAACTCAATCGCCCTTGTCTCCCTCTTCGAACAAACCAAGCTTTTTATCACCAAACTCATTGTTGACCCCGAATCCTTCACAATCAAAAAAGAGAGAGTTACGAAAATCAGTTGCTGATATTTCACACCCTGAACCTGTGCCCATTGAGCCCTCGCCAAAGTTGTTTGTAGCAACCATCAGTAAAACAAGAAGAATGTCTCTGAAAGATGAGAATGCAGAGCGATTGAACGATTTATTGCTAAGACAAAAGTTAAATCAATATAAAGTGTAACTTGAGTTCTTAACAAGAAAAAAACGTGCCCTCATTTCCGCATTAAGGCTAGATTTGGTGTGGTTATCAGTTCCAATCAAGAGTTCAAACCCACCGATTCTCCGAAGACCATTTTGAGCGTCTCCTGACCGCAATAAAAATTAATCTAACCGCTTCGTAGATTACTTCTCTTGAAGTTGCACATGGGCTCTCGCTTCTCGAAGAAGTCGAAAGTTCAGCCTGAGTCCAGAACAGCATCTCGATTCTATTCATTGAGAGAGTTGGGACATGGCACAGACAAGACGGAAGGTGATGTTCCAAACACGGCTCGGGTGAGGTCAAAATCCAATGGATGGACTGATGATCAAGAACAACACCAAACGTCCTCTAAAACGTCAGTGCACACATCATCGTTTTCATCTGCATCATCATTTACAACAGCCTCCTCCTCCGCATCATCATCAAATATGAAGGTTTTGAACCAAAAGGTCGGGCGTGGCACGTCGTTCAACTCTCTTCCTCAAACCGTTGAAACGAGTAGTAGTGGCCTTAATAACAACACAGCAACGAGCAGCACGAGCGGTTCGGACCTTATGGTTGTTCCTTCTAGAAAACATTCTTCCTCACCAGATATACACTCCATCAAAGCTCAACCAACAAGTAATACTATTCCCACTAGCCATTCGGATATTGGAGTTATTCCTTCAAGGAGACCCCGACATTTTCAATCCAAATCTTCACCACAAACCACCTGTACAAACCTCCCACAATCAAGCAACAGCATCACAAACAAGGTCACCTCAACTGATGAGGAACAACATCTGAATACACAATACGCACCAACGGCCGCCTCATCAAAAACCTTGGAGTCATCAGCAAACCCAACAGTATTGGAAAGCAACAAAGACAATCCTCCTAGCTCAGGCGATTTAGAGGTAGCGTATCTGAGTAACAAACCTATTTCCTCGGTGGTATCGACTTCGAGTTCGTCAGAAGTGGAACAAGCTATTTCAAGTGGTGCTGAGTTACACATTTCGGAGACGTCAAGCACACCTATGCGACATCTTAACAACGATCAAGCTGCCGGGGAAAATATAGTACTGCAAGGTCGTCCCAATGACACCTTGCGACCAGGGGTTGATGAGCACGCTCATGAAGAAAGAGACAGGAGGAGATTGTCAAATAAGGGAGCTGTAGCATCAAACGGTCCTCAAACCAAAGTGTCAGCTAGCAAAATAGAGAGCCACAAACGACAAGGCGAGCAGTTCGATATTGCATCTCTCTTCAGCCCCAAAGTCAACCATGACATCCCCGCTTCTCCTTGGGCAAGACAATCATCCCATACGACTTCCCTCAATGAAGATCAAAGAGGGAAGACTTGTGTCAACACGAACTCCAAATCCACCAATGCGTCAATAAGCAATAATGCGCTTCAGTATCAAAAAAACTGGTTTGATTCAATTTTCTGCAGAGTAGAAACCTCTCCAACAGCGAATGCGGACAGGTCCCAGTGGGACACACAATCCACATTTTCAACAACAAGCTCCACAAAAAGCAGAAAAAGTTCTAATGAAATGGACAAGAGAAGGGTCTCATTTGGCACAACAACAACCATCACGTGTTTGGAGAGTGATGAAACTTCTAGCATTTCATCCTACTCGAGCAATAACTCGAAAACCTTATCTAGCCGCCCCTCCTCGTCACACGAATCGAGCAATGTTCCCCTTATTGCAATAAGCAGAGCCGATCTTCATCATGATCAGAGTCTTTCAACAACTTCTCGCTCCATCAACGAAGAAAGGCGGAAAAGAGTCCAAGAAAAACTCAAGCAAAGAACTACCATTTCTCCACATCAGCATTTTGAAAGTGTTCGGTTTCACAGAAATAATCCAAGCTGCTACCAGCCTCATCACAGAACAACAAACAAGACTGGCTACAGCACGTTCTCCCCTTCCTCATCTTCGCATAGATACACGTTGTCCGTGTCGTCGTCGTCGTCAACTGACGGCTACCATAGGAGTGGGCAGACAAGAGAAACCTCCGGTTTCGACCAACGGGTTAAATAACCCCAAATTTCCATTCGAGGGCAAAACATTAAGGCGGCTCAAACACACACAAAAAAAACTCGTTACTCCACGACTGCATCTATGCTAAATACCATCACCTACTCTTGAGTCTTGCACAGAGAGACCTCCCCCTTTGATTAAATTATTGATAATACAATTTTGCTATCAACCGTTTCTTCACTTCAACGCCTTTTGAATACATCATATCATCACGTGATCCAACAAAATCATCATGGGTTCAAACACATCTTCTACCCTTCCAAGGGGAAATCACTCTCACTCCTCTGATTTGGATACTGAGGAAACAACACAAAAACTAAGGACGAGTATTGATTCAAAAAGACATTTACAACACACCATGATTGAGGCATCAGATGCATCGCACACCTCGTTCAAACCGTCGGCAAGAAAAACTCAAAGCCACAGTTCCATCGTTGTTTCTAGCTCAGATTCAACTCATCATTACATGACTTCTTCTAATCCTCTTTTAAAGCCAAAAACGCGGCCTTCTCTGTCCCATCCATCGCTTCAAGTTTCCAACACATACATCCACCACGTGCCTTCACCGTTAGCAAGAAGTTCCAATCCCATCACCACACTGACGTCAGCTTCTCATCAACAACAATCAAAGTGCAATCAAATGTTTCGAATGCCTTCACCTCAAAAGGGTACTTCACCATCAACATATAGATATGTGGAACCAACGTATTCTCCCGAGCATTCTTCGCATCTTATTTCGCAATACTCAAGTAGACCCAATGTTCTTGCAGCCCTCAACAATCATGACACAGCGTCGAACAAGTTCATCCCTGAGAATGAGAACGATTCTGTGATGTCTGAGGACGACCTTAGTACCGTCGTGTCAAGTAGACGAGGATCTGTTTTCTCCACAACAACTTCCGAAGTGTTTTCTCTTCCAAGTAGTCAGAGCTTCCTCAGCACAAGAAGAGGCAGTATATCCGTGAATGGAAGTAGCATTAGCAGCGGGATATCAGACGATACAAACGCGACACAGTCCAACGTTTCAAGTGATCAACATGTCTTTCCATCCCAACATCAATACCATCAGAAGAATCAAGAACAGCAAGTCAATGATACAAGCTCGGAGGAAAACTGCATCATCCTCAATAATAAGAGTAACAAATCTTTGGTTCACTCTTCCAGTACAAATTCCCTTTCTAGTCTTACCAATTATGCATACCAACCTTCTCCGATCCAAACGTTGTTTCAAAAAAACAAGCTTGAGCATTCCAGTTCAGAAAAAACCATTGCACCAAGATATGGTTCCCTTAAGTCTCTCCCTGGAGCACAACACAATCCTATCCATTCTAAATCAGCTTCCGGAGCAGGGTTCACATCTCTCTTTAACCCTGCACTTGACAAAAAGGTGATACCTGAAATTCCACTTCTGGCAGTAACAAAACCGAATGAGCCACCTTGCTTTTCTCATTTGCCTAGAAGCGTGAATAAACGTTGCCAACAACAGGCCCACAGATCCGGCTCGGCTATCAAGAATAGGCAGTATCTTGATGTTCAATAAAGATAGTTTTGAGTCACAAACCGTTTTTTGCAATTAGAAATCTCCACAAAATTAATAGGCAGAACATTAACGTTGTTGAACAAAGGCTAAAAAAAATTCTGCGTCGACCGGGAATTGAACCCGGGTCACGGCGATGGCAACGCCGTATTCTACCACTAAACCATCGACGCTTCACATTGTTGAAATAATTTTCCATGATCATATAGAGGTACCAATATCAACCACCAGCACCCGATACATTGTCAGGATATTACTCTAAAATTGATACCACTACAGTTGGTATTTATTTGGTGGTTGATCCTGTGATTTCTTTTTTGTATCGTTGCGTTAGAATTTCAGTTGCAATGTCGAATGATTGAGTGTAATTTTTGGAGCAATTCAATAAACATTCTTTATCGTTCGACGAGAGTTCTACAGCTTTGAAATATCCTTTCATACACTTTTCAAAACAAACATCAATCATATCGAATCGGAATGTCATTTCAAGATTCTTCTCCACAGCCTTTTGGCGTTGAATCATTTGTTCGCTTTGAGACATTTTTTTGTTGGCTCAAGAGTGGTTTACACAATGAAACTGAATTTTATAAAAAACTCTTTATAAATGATAAAAGGTTTAAATTTTCACAGAGCACGTACTTCTTCCAACCCAAATACCAACCAAGAAGCAAATCAAGCCAACAGCAACGCTTCTTCCATCCAATAATGCCCTTAAAAATCCCATCTTGCTCACAAATATTAAAAAGGTAAAAGTCGTAGCTACCACGCTCATTCCCATCACCAATACTGCCCCCAACACTGGAATTCCGCTCAATATCTTGATAATTAATGAAAACCCAATAATTGGCAATACTCTCATATGTGGTGTGTGAGAGAATTTTACAAAGCTTATCAAAATTTCATTGAACTTCAAATCCCATAGTAATCGAACAGATTTTTCAATGAAGGGAACGTCATGTGTAAAACATTTGAACAAGTACAGAGTAGGATAACCCAGTGATGGAATGACAATTGCGAGTGCTGTTACTTTTGAAATAGTATCCTCAATATGTCTGTAAATAAACATGGAAACGGCAAACGTAACCACAAAACTCAAAATTGAAAAATATAGGCGTGAATAGCTCACTTTTGGCTGTGGTCGATTTGTTGTCATGCTGACAGCAGCAATGTCATTGTTCATTCCTACAGCTGAGTGAATGCCGTTCGTGCTAATGGATGCCAAATTTGTTGCTATAGACTGTCCATTCATGTGTTGTTGGCTAAGAGAGGATGATTTGTAAAACTTTTCAGGCTGATTTTTAAATGTTACCACATCTTCGTCATCGCTCCATGAATTCGTAGTAAGGTAAAGATAGACAGTAATGCTTACTGCATGAGAAACTTGAACATAGGCTCCAAAATGACTCGAGCTGGCCATTGGGAATAGCCATCGAATAATCCAGTGAGTACATACAGCTGTGACGCTTGCTCCTACGACCCATCGTAAAAAGGCCCTCATGCTCATCATGTTGGTCTTTCTGAATTGTGAGAAGTCTGAAACAATGTCACTCGAGACGTGACTGGCAATCTGTCCAAATACCACACCATTGAATACCAGCATGAGCATTGGTTCTGTTGGATCTCTTGGATACAATGGGAATCCTTGGAATAACAAATCACTCCACAATGTTAAGGCAAAACACCAATGTTTCCAAAAAGTGGCCTTTACCATAGTACCAAGCATGACTGCTTTTTCAAAGCCATCCTTTTCTAATAAATCCAAAAGAGGAGACCACTCAGTGGCCCAAATATCTGTTTGTTTACACACGTCTTCAGTTTCTCCTGATTTGATTCCATAACTAATATCACATGCCTTTAACATTTGTAAATCATTGGTACCATCACCCATTGCTAGAACATAGTTTCTTGTGTAAAATATTTGCTGAGTGAAAGTTTGAGCATGATGATATTGTAAAAGCTTGACACACCAAAGTTTTAACCCAGGTGTTGATCTACAAAAAACGAGTGAGTGTTGAAATCGTTGTTTCTTTCCCTTCATATTGATCAAGAGAAGAAGTCTTTCGAAAATAGGTCCCCTAAATTTAGATCCGCTATTGGTGTAGAGAGTTCTCAACAATTCCATTGTTGTTCGATCAAAGAAGAAGGTGCATGAGCCATTCATTGCCTCTGCCTCAGCATTATCCAAAGACTTCATTAACTCTTCCCCAGTGGATCCTTGAATGATGACGTGGTTTGGAAGGGATAAATGCGTGGCAATGAGTTTTGCATTCTTGAAAGAATCTCCAGTGCAAATGCAGAACTGTTTACCAGCCTTATTAAGTTGCTTAATTCCACTTTTCACGCCCTCTCTATACCTATCTACCATGTGAGTAATAGAGGTGAGACGAATGTTTGTGAGTGCCTCTTTAACAATTTCCTTTTGAATGCTCATCCTTTCTTCCAGCTCTAGGACAGAAAAACTATCTCTCCATTGTGAAATGATTTGTTGAGCCTCAGAATCGCCAATGGGTTTAATACCATGACTCCACGTTCTTGGAGCTCCAAGGCCCAATTCTGCATCCTTGTCTTCTACTTCGTGAAAGCCTGACCATTTTTCAAGCTTTTTCTCAGAAGAAGGGTGAGTAGAAATTCCAGTCTCTCCACGCCAAAAGAGCTCATCACCTGCTTGTACTCCCACATAATACTCTCCCGTCTCTGTATCTTGAAAGAGGCAAGATTTGCATAGGAATTCTCTGATAAACCCGAAAAATGCAATAATTTTCAATTCATGCCGTTTCTCAATAAAGTCACTTCCGAAAACGGAGAACTCAACGCTTCCAGGTTCAATGTCTTGGGGTTCTGACGGCCAATGACTAATCATTCTTGAATATGGTGATACCATTTCTCGAATTGCTCTCTCTTCAGGCTCAACACCCGTAGTGCTATAAATTGCAAAGCAATTCGCCTTGTGACATTTTGTTAAATCGGTTTCACAAGAAACGCCATACTCATACACCACATGTAAAGCATCCAAATCAGTGCTACTGGTGATTTCGGTCCTTTCATCCTCAAGAAATAGCATGGTGTATTTTGGTTGCATCAAGTTCACAGTTAAGGTTCCGGTCTTATCCGAAATAATTCTGTTAACATATGCCAAAACGTCCACTGCTAGAGGGTTGTTACAATTCACATTGCTCCTAAAATTAAATGCAAGCAAATGACAAACCGTCGTTCTTAATTGCTCTAAACCTTGAGGTACCATCATGTTAATAAACATTATTTGTGTAATCAGTACCTTTCCAAATGAATGCTCCTCCCCTCCCTCTACACCAAAGAACATGCTTGCAATCGTATTGACAGTGGCAAGGAAAAGCATTAGGGCCAAACTGATAAAGAATCCCTTGTTTGTGTACTCGAGGAAAGGTGTTGGTTGTTTTGAAGTATTGGCTCCACTCGAATGCAACGCCTTTGTCTCCGTACCAGACCATGCCACGATACCTCTCACGCAAATGTTTTGGTCAATTGATGCAATGACTGAATTGGCAAATATAATATATGATTCATCTACGTGGATCTTTTCATTGATTATGGCACTTCTGAGTAGCAGGTTGTCAATACGGATCGATTTTATCTCTTCCGTCAACAAACACTTTTTAACAGGATCATTTTCACCAGTGACAGTAACCTCGTTCATGTAGAGAATAGGCTTTCTCGAATGATTCTTATTATCCTCAACAATAATATCTGTTAATATTAAATCAGCAGGTACCTCCTCTCCAATAGAAATTATGACCTCATCACCACATCTCAACTCGCCTCTCTGCTTGACAGTACCGTTAGCCATTTTGACAGGTCTTTCATTTTTCTCCTTATCTGTTTTCCATTTGCTTAATTGATTTTTTGTCTCAACTACTGCAATAAAGATTGTGAAAATAGCAAGAGGATAGAAAGATTTTCCAGTGTGGAAAACAAATAATTGAACAAAGCTAATTGCCAAGCACCATACTTGAATTGGTTGACCCAAGTATACAAAAGTTGCATATATAAAACTGACTACGGAGAGTGTAATTGAATTCTTAATGTCAAAATTAGTCGTAGAAATATAATTGGTGTCTTCAGATGAGTTGAGAGATTTCTTGGATCTTGTCTCACATGTATATCTACAGTGGTTACAACCATTGGAAGAGTTTCCTTCCTCAATATCCATTAATTTGATTAGTCTCTTCTTGTGTTGTAACTCGTCCTTTTCCGTGTGATGTTTTCTCCAATCCAAAATTCTCCAATAATTCATTAATTTGGGCATTACATAACTCATGACAACATAAGTCAGCAAGGCAATAATCAGGCTCATAAGTACAATGTGTTTTGGTACAGTTCTTGTTTTCTCGACGAACTTTCCTATTGCTGGTTTTAAGGCCTCTTTCATATGTCTAGTTGAATTCCGAAATACATTTCCTTCCGATTGTGGGGCAGAGAGAGAAATAATTAAAGACGATATTTGAAATTCATCATCTTCAATATAATAAAAACAAGTACATATGATGATGAGGTATACAATAATGATGAGGTAGTATTGAGGTTTGATGAAAGGATGGAAAGAGAAGCCCGATCCAGGACCGATTTTTGAAGGTGATAACAAGTACTGCATTTGTATGAAGCTTATTAGGAGAATGAATTAATTCCGATCTACCAATGTTTGTTGAATTGTATTTACAGTTGTTGATGAACTCCTAGGATGAATTGTATTTTGTTGAATGCAAAATGAGAGAAGACGACGAGTAAAGTCGACTCTTTCAACTGCCTAAAAGAACGAATGAAATGGATTGTGTTGACGCACTTTTTTTAGTTCTTAATAATAACTTCCGAGTTTTTAATCAAATGGATGGCGAAAGCTGGCTAGCTTCTAAATTTGTGTTTCGAACAACACGTGTTTTTTGTTGGAACAAAGACGTGAAATCGAATGAAACTTCATGTGTTGAAGTTTGGCGCTGACATTCGGAACTTTCTCTTTCTGTGAGTTGAAGAAGTTTTTTATATTAATTTATTATTTAATCAGTTTCGGATTCTTGCACAACAGCAGTGTGGAGTCCCTTGAATGTAGGAACAACCTTGAAACCAACAATAGTTTGGAATTTGTTAACCTTATCCCAATCTTCATTATCTGGGTTAGCCATTCTTCTCAAAACAAGTCTGACCTTCTTTGGTGGATTGTGGATACCTTGGTTCCAGACATACTTGTTCAATTCAGGGTCCAATTTAACTCTGCTTGTGTTCATCAACTTTCTGGCGTGAGCCTTGATAGCACGAACAGCTCTAGCAGCTCTTCTTTGGATTGGCTTGCCAACCAATTCTCTGTGGAGATTGAAGGTGGTTTCCAAAGAAACTTCAGCTGGGAGTTTCTTTCTTGGTTGGAATGGCTTGCGTTTTGGCTTCTCGGTGGTTGACATTTCTGATGTTGAATTAATGACGATAACATAATTGGTGTTGGAAATGTTGTACATACAACATTGATAGAAAGAAAATGTGTCAAATTTTAAAATCCCAAAATGCGTCGATACGAACCTATGAAGTGTGTTGTGGCGTATTTTTTTTCAAACGATTTTTCAAGAAATATTTGATCAACCAAAAAATATTGTTTACAACGCAAAGAAAAAATGGCTCGCATTTCATTCCGAAGTCTTTTTGGTGAATCGATGTGAAAGTGATTCCTTCTTCAAGAGTAAATTCTGAGGAATATCAGAAATGCCAGCCTGAAGAAGTGCCTTCTTCAAACCTATGGTCACTGTTATGGGAAAGTTAACTTCGTTACTGCCACCAGCCTTTCTCACATGTTCAACAAGAGTGCACAAAGGAACCTGAACAGTTGTTCTCTTTGAGCTCGATAACTTAAAGTATGACGTTTCGGTTATACTTTCTCGTAACATGACTTCTTTCACTCGTTCTTGGAGCGTCATCATTTTTGATTCTAGTAATTTGTATTCATGTTCCATGAGTTTCATCTCATTTTCAATGGAAGGAAGGTGTTGGGCATGATCGAAGAGTTGTGAATTCAAAATTGATTGAGGAAGGAAGCCACCATTCTCACTAGTATTTTCATCATTTTCCTCATCGTCATTGGATACAACTCCACTTCGTTCCTTGTACAACTTTTTCAGAAAGGAGAGGCAGTGAAACGCTGAATCTTCTTTCACGAGCATATAGAGAAGTAGACGGTGCAATGCAAAAAGTACAATGACATCTTGAGCTGCGTACTCCGTTTGCAATGGTGTGAGAGGTCTCGTGAGCCAATTGGATTCTTGTAATTCCTTCTTGTTGGAATAGGTCAAAATTCGTATTATTTCATTTCGTAACTCTAATGAATATTGAGCTGTGACTGTGTCACTTGGATGATTATTGATAGAGGAAAAATAGTGTTGTATTCTGTGAATCATGTAGTTGGTTAAGGTTTCTAATTTAAAGTTTGAAATAGGAATCAAGTGATAGGGCAAAAACTTGCTCGAAATTTCGTGTGTACAGGTCACATTTTTACAATATTGAACTCCTCCCAAATACTTCAAATCAAAAGACTTAAAGTGAAAAACCTTTTCAAAATTTTCATTGTACATTATATTATCAATAAAGTAATCTACAATTTCTTCACAATCCAATACATCCAAAATCACAATCTTTCCATTTGGTAGCGCATCGTCAATGCATACATTTTTCAAGTCTTCAATTAAAGAGGAATTAATATTCATGTCATTCGGAGTATCTTCTTGCAAAGATTTTTCTTCATCATGTCTTGTTGAATGATCAAGACAGGCTGAGCCATTACATTCTTTCGACTTTGCAATTTGTTCTTCTTCTTCCATAATCACTTGCAAAGAATATGGAACTATTTGGTCATCATTTGAAAATAATACAGATTTTTCTTTCATTCTTTCTCGAGAAACGACCAAACACTGAATGGTTGACAATCGTTCATGCTTCGTTCGGAATCCTGCCACTTCCGTATCCAGATAAAATACGTGGTATCGTGAGGGATCATTTGCGAGAGCAATCCATTCATCAATTTGTTGCTTTATAGACTTGGGATCAGAAATAATACGGCCAAGATTTGTTGTTGTGTGATTTGTTTCATCACTCGTTGTTTGGTCTTGCCTAAAGATTTCTTGCATTTTTTTAAATAAAATTTTAAACAAAAAATGGTTGCACGAGGATATTATTGAATTTTAGGTTTATTTTAATTATGTTTCACAACACAACAAATTCCAACGTAACAACATCATCTCCACATTCGGAACTGATAAAAAAATCAGACAATCAAGAAAAGAAGCAAAAACAAAATTACAATGAAAATTCAATCGTTAAATTTTATTGGATGAATGGTTATTTATTGTTGGTTGAATACTTGCTCTATCTTGAAGATGTAGAGGAGGAGGAAGAGTTATTAATGAACATGCACGAAAGTGCTTCACATTCCTCCCATAAAGATGGTAAAAAACATAATGCACACCAAAGTGCTTCAGCCTCGCCAGAAAAAGCAATGGTATCATCGTTCGAAACAATCGAGGACATTTTGATGAGAGTAGATTTGAAAGAAAAACGCAAACATGTTCCAAAATTTATTGAAGCTTTTGAGAATAATTGTATTGACTTTGGCTTTGAGTTGTTTGGACATTTCACTCAAAAAGATAGTAAGAGAATTGACCCAATGAGCGCTCTGTTTTGTAGAAACCCTACAAAAGAAGCATTCTTACTTTTCACACAGGAAAGGATTCACTCAACCCTTTCAGAAACGTCACAATTTTCGAAGAGAATTGATTTGGATTCTGCAAGAGAGCTACGTAATAAGTTTATTGAAAAAACATTCCTTAAGGTCACTACATCCACTGCCGAAAGTCGAGCTCAGTTTCCTTCAGAATTGAAAACAAGAGAGAAAAAAACAGAATTTTTGCTCAATATTTGCAATTCATTCATTGAAGGACGACACAATGAACATCTTGAACCATACTTTCAAAAGTTCTTTGGTGGATACGTTAGTAGCAGGAATAACACCTTTGCAAATGAGAGACTTGGCACTGTTGCACTTGTTCATGACACTCCAACAAATTCATCCATCAGCAACACTAGCATCCAGAGAGATATCAATATTGCAAAGCGTCTAGTTAGTGCTTGTATCAGAAATATCATGATACTTTACTTTATTCAGAACATATTTTCATCTTCTCGTATTGAAACTGAGGAAGACGAATCCATCCCATCCACAAACAACTTTTACAAATCGAAAGATTACAGAGTGGTGATTAGACAAATGCTTCTCGTCATTTCACTGATTGACATTGTTCGTCAAGAGCACTCATCCTTTGACACAGAATCAGAAATATTTATCCATTACAGAACGTGGCGCTAAGGGATATGGTCAAGGAGACATTACAACAAGAGGTTCAGCACCACAGATCTACCGTTCAACAACCATTGGAAAAAACATTGCATCAGCTTGTTCATGAAAAATTGTTGAGTAGTTACACGTATTTGAACAGTCAAGTGAAGAGACAAATGGAGCTCCATGGCTACGGTTCCAAGGGAGTTGATATTTTGACAAGGGACGTTTTGTTTTGGATTTTCAAAATTTTCAACGCCCTTAAGGTTATGGATAAGAATGAAAAGGAAAAGATCAAACAAGAGCAAGACAAGATCACTAATGAAGAATTCATAGAAGAACCAAAAGATTGGGCTCACAGCGATACGTTCAAGTTGAACATTGTGCAGAAGATCATGACAGACATATCTGAAGCCACAGAAGACAGGAAAAGCAATGTTGTTGATGCCATATATTCAGATCCAACAACGCACTGGAGAAATTTTGTGCATTTGTATCCTTGCCAAGAGTTGGAAGAAGAGTTTCCACTCGATGATATTATTTCACAATGTTCCCATCTCATGCATGTACAATCAAAGACCTCTCACCTCTAACAATAAATTGCACACGTCAAAGAGCACAATGGTTGTCCATTGTAACGCCAGTTCCAGTGCAAGATTCGCTGAAAAAAAAATGTTGAATCGTCAATCCGCACTTCGTGCTACCTGCAATTCCATCATCAACAACACCAGAAGAAATTTCTCATCAAGCCTTGTTGCTGCAACATCGGGAACAGTGAATACTGAGAAATGGGCAAAACAATTAAATGCATCATTGAAGGATACTGATCCTGAAATGTTTGATATTATCGAACATGAAAAGAATAGACAATATAAGGGTCTACAATTGATTCCATCAGAGGTAAGCTCTTTACAGTGATGATGATTGTGATGATCGTAATTCATGGGTCCGTTGATGAAATGTCGTCATGATGAATCGAATGATATTTCTTTTTGGATTTTTTCGTATTCTTATTATTACCACCCTTCTTTTTGGATATCGGCTCCACAATTTTCGTTTCGGATATGGTTCTCCGTAACTACAATTATACTAACAACATATTTCTCGATCGTTTCTTGCTTCTTCAACACTACATATAGAACTTTACTTCAAAAGCTGTATTGGATGCATTGGGAAGTGTCATGCAAAACAAGTACAGTGAAGGATATCCAGGGAAGCGTTATTATGGAGGAAACGAATTTATTGACATGTCTGAAAGTTTGTGCCAAAAGAGAGCTCTTGAAGCATTTAATTTGGATCCAAATGAATGGGGTGTCAATGTCCAAAGTTTGAGCGGATCACCAGCCAACTTTTACGTTTACACTGCATTGCTTCAACCTCATGATAGAATTCTTTCCTTGGATTTACCACACGGAGGCCAGTAAGTTTTTTCACCATTAGAATGGAAATTTGATGAGTCATTATTTAATTCTAATCGTTCGAACCATTTCATGGTACGACATGATATATGAATTTTAAAACTTTTTAACACATTTGGTCTCCATTCGAAAATTTCTAATTTACCTCAATCTTATTGAATGAAAATATTTTCAAATGAATCGTCGCTCTTTCAAACATGTTTTTAACAATTCACCAAAAAGTCTGTCACATGGTTATCAAACTCCAACAAAGAAGATTTCTGCAGTCAGTATTTATTTTGAAACCATGGGCTACCGATTGAATGAAGAAACAGGTTTGATTGACTATGCCAAGATGGAAGAGTTAGCTGACTATTACAGACCAAAATTAGTTGTTGCTGGAGCTAGTGCTTATTCTCGTTTGATTGACTATGCCTTCTTTAGAAAGGTCTGCGATAAGCACAATGCTTATCTCGTTTCTGACATGGCTCACATCAGTGGTCTTGTTGCAGCAGGTGTGATTCCATCTCCATTTGAACATTCTCATGTAGTGACCACCACCACTCACAAGAGTTTGAGAGGACCAAGAGGAGCCATGATTTTCTACAGAAAGAGCATTGAAGGTCTTGAAGAAAAGATCAATGCTGCTGTCTTTCCAGGTCATCAAGGTGGTCCACACAATCATACTATTTCAGCTTTGGCTGTTTCCCTTAAACAAGCCACCACACCAGAATATAAGGAATATCAACAACAAGTGTTAAAGAATTGTAAAGTCTTGACCGAAGAAATGAAGAAACTCGGATACAAGATTGTGAGTGATGGCACTGATAACCATTTACTTTTGGTCGATTTGAGAAATAAGGGTGTGGATGGAGCTCGAGTTGAAGCAGTTCTCGAACGTTCTAGCATTGCTGTCAACAAGAACACTGTACCAGGAGATAAGTCTGCCATGGTGCCTGGAGGTATTCGTATGGGATCTCCTGCTCTCACCACTCGAGGATTTTTGGAGAAGGACTTTGCTCAAGTGGCTCAATTTGTTCATGAGGTGTTCAAATTGCAATCAAGACCAAGAGTGAGCTTGATAAGCAAGGATTGAAGAAAGTCAAGGACTTTAAGGATTATTTGGATCAAAATCCAGACTCAGTTGGTATCACTGCTTTGAAAAGTAAGGTTGAGACCTTTAGCAAATCATTCCCAACCATTGGTTTTGACAAGGATTCCATGAAATACAAGTAAAACAAGACGTTTGACATTTTTTAATAATGGTCGCCGACGTGTCACAAAACCATTCAAAGTATTTAAATGGAAATATGATTCAAATGAAATGAAATTTAATCAAGCCGATCGATAGAACCAGTAAGACACATGCAATGCTTCCTTTTACGATCGACTCCTATATTCAGCAACAAGTTCTGTATGTCACGAAACGACACAAGTCAGTTCCAACAGCAAGAAAATGAAACCACTCTTCTTGTACATTTCACTAGGACTATTCGCTGGTTTTGAAATTCTACAATCCACCAGTCATGTCTTGTTATTGGCCGTGGCTGCCATCTTTCGAGAATTTGCCGTGTCCACAGATTCCCATTTATTAATGACTCGTTCAGTGATGTTTCTCGCGTTAGCAACGTTCCTATTAGCTCTCGTTGCCTTGAAAATTGTGGTGTGGTTAGTTGGAGCCAGGTACATGTATCAAATGTATCGACAATTTACAACCATCAAAACCATGACGTATGACCACAGTGTGACTCGGGAAGAAACTCAAAGTATTAATCATCATGGAAGAGAGGATTTAATGGCGACTCCACAGAATGAGACAACAAGATTGCCACAGCTTCAGCAACGGCAACAATTTGAAGACGAGGAGGAAATTAATATTTACAATTCGAACAATACTGCTTTTAGATTTTTATGGAATTTCAGAAAAACAAGTGCACGTTTCCTTAATTTATTCATCTTTTCAGCAGTGACCCTTTCTCTTACTTCATTAATATTATGGTAAGTATTTTCTTGTTCTCTTCTATATATGGTAATATATGGTTACAATCCATGGTAATAACGGAACGAACTCACATAGTGTTACTCTTTCATTCCTCTTTCTCATGTACTACTCGAGTGTCGATTTGGTTTACTTTTCATGCACGGCTGCCATCATCATTTCCTTATTGAGCTTACCCTTGAATGCAGTTTTATTCTTCCACTCGTGTTACAATGAATCCTTTGCTCAAGTCGATTCTCTCTTCTCTCTCAATGGTTCTTCTTCATCGTCATCAGCTTCCTCTTCCAATACTAATTTGGAAAATTCTCAAGAACCTCCTAATCATGAACATGAGGAAGAACAAGCCAATGCCAGTCAGAATTCCAAGAAAGCAACCATCCTCTATGGAACATCGAATGACCATGAACAAGTTTCATTGGGAATTGAAGAAGAGGAAGAAGAAATTGTTCATGTCCGAAAACCTTTATTGAATCCGACAACGAGTGTACTTGATCAGGGAATGAATGTGCCTCACAGTACAAGGCAGAAGAAGAAGAAGCAAAAGAAGAATATAAAGAATGGTTCTTCATCCTCGAAACCCATTGCGATTCAAGATTCTCGAAACAATAAGAATCACACGAATCATTCTTCGATTGTTGAGCAAGGAGAGGACATTTCTGAGGAAACCACATCGTTAACGGTTCCTGGAGAACGATCTCAATTCTAAACGGACTCTCTGATTAGAATGTTTATTGTAATATCACATATCATGATCATCATCTAAATAAATTAATCCTTAATCAACCTGATCATGACTTTGTTCCAAAAGCTTTGTATAGATTCCTCTCACTGTAAAACGTCCTCCCACTAACAATGAATATACTTCTTTCAACTCCAGTACTCTAAACATCAATGAACGGACATCAAACCTTTCAAAGAATATTCAAATAGCCTTTTAATGTGCCATTGAGAGAGATAAAGTCATTGAAATCGTACTCTTCTCCTTGAAAATACCTTTAATGTCCATACTAATTTCCATTCCAAGTCATGTCCTCATGGAGCTGGTTCTTAATTGGAATTCAGTGCGTGTTTTACAGAGATAAAAGGCGAAAACGAACTGCATGAGTGCTGACACTTCAAAAAAAAACAAACCAAAACAAACTATTACCAATAACCCATTGAAACTCCCTTTCTGCCAGTCATTCAAAAATGTTCAAGTCCTTAGAATTTTCCAATCAAACTTCTGATTTTCAATTACCTCGAGAACGTCCTTCATCGACAAGAAGTTCGTGGGGTTTTCGATCCTCTTCCAATCTCAAAGAAAAAACAGTGAAATTTGTGAGGCGAGACGATTATCGACATTTAAATCTGAGTATTTATCCCAAGACTGGTCTCTTATTGCGAGTGCTGAGAGAGGAATTTGAGGATGATCGATTATCGTACTTTCTGGATCCAGTGACGAAAAAAGAAGTCTCCTATGAAGATTTGTCCAAGTTAGAGGTTGTGTTAGTGTTGGAAGATGCCGATGTTGTTGAGTATATGGTGCATTGTTATAACAAAAGTTTGAGTAATAGCATGTTCTAAATTTGTGAAATCAATACAAAATTTGTGTTCATACAATATATACATTCAATAAGCCTATTGCCATACAAGTTTGTATTTTCCATAACGAACTTGTATCAAGTATAGTGAGGCCAATACAAATGTTGTTCAACACACACACTTTAAAGCTTATAGAGCTCATACAAGGATGCAGCAAGTTCAGTCATTTCTTGCTTCTTTTCAATATTGTCCCAATTCTTCTTGAATACATTATTGAATCCATACATGCCTCCATACCATGCAGCTGCAATAGTTCCTGTGGAATCTGAATCACCAGCATGAAGGGCAGAGTGAAGCATCATGACTTCATAATTATTAGGTCCAGCACACAAAATAGAATCATACGCGATAATACAAGAGTCATCTCCAGAAGCTCCAGCCCATCCACTGAATGACCATTTTCGATAAAAGTCGTCACGTTCTTGAATTCCATATTGTTTTGGGAATTGAGGTTGCAAATTTTCGACTTGTTGCAATGCATGTTTTTCTTCATTGGAAAGACTGTCTGGTGATTTTTGTTGAGCAGAGAGGGCTAACTTGACTACTTGTTCATCCAAATACAAGGAACGTTCTTTCAAATATTGTGCAAATTTCACTTCGAATTTGGTAATTTCATTTTCCATCTCTTTCCAATCTCTGACAGCAACTTTTTCCAAATAAATTCTAGTTCTTGGCATGATATCATACAAAAACATGACACCCCATTGAGCTGGTGGAATGGTCTTTTCAATAGCATAGGCTGTGAAAAGTGCAGAAATCAATGATCCCAAAAAACCATTAGGATGATTATGTGTTAATCTTCCAGATTCAACACTTGCTGCAATCAACATGTCACGTCTTTGTGGTCCATACAAGGCACCAATCATCATGGCTCTCATGGAACCACCACAACCTCCACCTCTTGTATCATATGGATAAGCTTGCCATTGATCCACACCTTTATGTTCTAAAAATCGAACACCCTTTCCACAAGTAGGTCCTGGAGCTCTTCCTCCCATATCATCCCAACAAATGATATATTCCTTGGCCATTTCTTGCATGAGTGGATCTACAAATTGGGTCATAAATTCTTGACAACTGTTGGGATCCTTCTCATCGAACGAATAAATTAATTTTGGATTTTGTGAAGCAGAAACATGTCGTTTCATCCAAGTGACAAGAGCTCTCAGAGAGGCCAAGTGCATGACCGTGTCATCACTCACACGCCATCCTTTGACATCAATACCTCCCAAACTTCCATAATATTTCTGTAATTCGTAATGAATACTCTCTCCGTCCGTGTTGAATTCCCATGATCCATTTCGGTATCCTTTTTGAGATCAAAATTTGGAATAATATTTTGGAATAATATCAATAGGATCAGCATGATGATGATGAAATCATTGGGTTTTCAAAAAGGACCATGAACGATTTGAGATGATGATGAAAAGAACAATACGATATGATGAACTTGAAAAAATCAATAATTAGAAAAGACTTACCAATGGCATCTCCGACAGCACCAAGAATAACAGCTGCAAGAAATCTTTCAGCGAGATCGGGTGTGGTCGAGGATGATGATGAGGGAGTTTGTGGTGAAGATGATGAAATCATTTTTTTTGTGAGTTCATTTTGAAATTCCACTGGAAAACGGAACTCTGACGACACTTTACAACTTTACTCGCCGTTCAGTGTGGAAGACGAAAACTATATCAACAATATTTCTTTAAGAACCGTTATTCAAAGAAAAGTGATATATACATTTCAAAAGGAAGGTATTAGTAATGACTTTTGTGGATTTTTGGCTTTTCATAATATTAAGAAATGAACAGGAAAGTATCCCTTCCCTATTTCAAAAGATGGCAATTGGTCATTCAACAATTAGTTTATGAAATAATAAAGAACGGTGACATGTTTCCAGTAACAATGAACTGTCATTCTTTTTCTGATTTTTTTCCATTTTTGTATCAACTCTTCGGCGACACCTTAAAGATTGTTCATCGATGAGTTTCTTGTTCCATCTTTAAAAAAACAAGCTCTTTCTTCAAGCACCGTTCATACCAAAGTCCATCTGTCTCTTGTCAAAAGAAATGGTTTTAAAACTAACTTCATTCTCAAACAACGATGCCAACGATTGGTTTCCACAAAATTACCTCTCCAATTCCACTCATTCCATGACTCACACTCAACATCCCTCGAGCAGTTCTTCCTTATTCAAAAAGTCCACAACTCCCAAACACTCAAAAATCAAGAAAGCTCGAGTATTGACCTTCATCCGTGGTTCAGAATTCCGAAATGTCAATATTTCCATATATCCCAAGAGAGGTTTACTGTTACAACATTTACGACAAGCATTTGGAGACGACCGATTGTCGTATTTTGTGGAACCTCAAAGTGGGATGAACTGGAATCTTTTCAAGATCTAAAAAAGTCCATTACAACTGTGTTAGTGTTGGACGATTCTGATGATGTGGAATATGTCTTGTATCGATACAATAAGGACTGTCAAGGAAGATTTTGAGATGCATCGTCTTTAACGAAACAAACACAAAATTTTAGATTCCAATTTTTTAAAGAATTTTTACAATCAAAAAAATGCTCCAAAACAATCGTTCCGCATTGCAGCAATTTCCTGATGAACATATCGGAGTGCCCTTGTCGTTGAATTCATCAGCATCGGGATCATCTTCTCATGCTCCACAACAAAATCCTCTTCCTTCTCAAATCAGTCAAGCCTCTAACCGTTCTCTCGTGTATCATGCTTCTCAACAGGATCGGAGTAAATATATTATGGTTGCTGATATAGCCTCTGCCAAGATATTTGCAAATATTATGCAGTGTATAAATCCTTCAGATATTAAAAAGAAGAGAGAACAGGCATGGGCTATTTGCGAGATTGTGGAAGAAGGAATTAAATTTTATATTCAGGATAGAACTTTTCAAGGAGTGGCTGCAATGAAGAGTGGAATATTTCAGAATTATTTATTTTCTGCTCCAAAAGATACAAAATATCAATTTGAAATTAATGTTTCGGTTTTAATTGATTGTTTAATTTTGTATGGTGCCAATGCATCTCAGGGTACCATTGTAAAACTGTGTTACCCTGGTGTAGACAATACCCTGTCATTGTTGTTGGGTGAAGAACGTGTTGTCACAGATTGTAATATCAAAATTAGGAAATGTGAACTCGATCCAATAGATTTTAAATTTAAGGAGCATCCTATTGGAACTAAAATTATTTTGAAGAGCGAAATTCTAACGGATGCGCTAGCAGAGATTGATTGGCTATCAAAAACTCTTGAAATTGGAGTAGAGCTTGAAGAGCAAGCCGAGGGAAATCAAGAAGACACCCTTCAACGAGGTAAACTATTTTTCAAAACATCAGACAATGTGATTGGCTCTTTGGAAGTGAGTGTTAAGAGCACTAGCGAAGGAGTACAGGCATTCGAATGTCAGGCCACGCAAGTAGGTCTCTATAAGCTAAGTCACATTCAACAAGCCATGAAAGCACTAAATCATGCAGAAAAAGTTTGTATCAGAATGAACAATCAAGGAACACTCTCCATGCAATTCGCAATTAGAGCAACTGAGCCTGTCACATATGTTGAATATCTCATGCTGCCTGTAGATGCAGAAGTTGAGATGGAAGAGGATGACAATTCTTCGTTTCAATAATTAATAGTAAAGAGTTTCTGAACATTCTATCTACAATAACCTTGTTATGGCAATTCCTTAAACAAGACAGAGAATTAAACCGAATAAACTGTCACAAATTTCATCAAACCTCATGTAATTTTTATTCACGATAATTAATTGATACTTGAGAAAATTGGTATTTAGGAACAATAGGAATAACAGAATAACAGCCAGTAGCAATTTGGTCAACAATTCGTTTGCTTTCTCATCGTAAGTAACGCTTGATTTCAGAATCGTCAATAAAACCACATAGTAGTGCAAAATCTGATTGTTTCTAAATTTGTTAAGAAACGTGAAAAGAAAAGAGATGAAATAGTTCACAAATTGCGAATGTCGAGCAGAAGTAATAAGAGATTGATGTAATAATGATATCTGGAGCAATGTAAATATTTGAGGAATAGGCTGATGAGTATGGTCCATTAGATTTGAATAATGGACTTGAGGATGGCGTAATGGAAGAAACGGGACTGGGGAGAAGGAAAGTTGTGTTATATGTGAGATTGGTTGTTCCATAATGGGTGGTGGTGATGATGCCTGTTGTTGATGCAAAAGAGATGAAACTGGCGTGCTGAATGATGATGAATGAATTTGACTATTGTCTGAGGCAAAGTAATTGAAGGCTGTGAAATTCCTACGAAGAAGGTTCATGGTCTCCAATTCATTGTGTGGGGCGTGCGTGATTCAACAGATGATGCAACCCTTCTTTTGCTTGTAAAACTTGTCAATAAAATCTAGCTGGTTCTTGTTAATAGCTCCTCTTCTCTTCTTTCGAAGGAATTGAACAGCCTCCAATCCCGTCATGTTGCATCGTTTAATTAAAGCCAATGCAACCAAAATTGGAGCTCTTCCAAGTCCAGCGACACAATGTACAGCAATACAAGGAGCATCCGAAAGATCCGAGTTTGGTGGAAATACTTTATCCACTAAATCCAACCAATCTTGAATGACATTCTTTGGTGGTGAAGAACCATCATCGAATGGCCAGTCAAAGAACTTGATTCCTGCTCGTTCAACAATTTCCTTATCATAGGTTGCTTGACAAACTCGGACACAATGGGTTACGTTGTGTTGTTTGAATTCCTTGATATAGAGATGAATATTGGTATCACTTGGAGCATCGCTGATGAGAAATCTGATACCACAAGATTCAATCAATGATGGAGCGTTGGTGAGAGTAACTGCCATGATGATTTAAATTATTGTTGGATAATACTAATAATAAATATTGAGTGATGATGATGAATTTTAAAAACTCTTCAAATTCAAAAATCGGCGTTCAACAAAATAATTCAGTAACACTGAAATATAATGATGCAGTAGATGTATATATTGTTCTATTCAAGAAAATAATGGATGTGCTCTATAACAAACGTATCAACTCGTGAGAGGATGATGCAGTCAGTGGTGGTGGTGTATTGTGTTTGTGTTGTTGTGGATGATGAAAAAACACCACTCGGATAAGAACGTTTGTTTTTTTTAAAAAGGTTTTTGAAAGAAAAATTGGCTCACAACCACACAAATAAAAACTCCTATTACTTTCTCTGTACCCATCACCATAGATGTTGTGTTTGTAAATATATGTGATTCAATGGGAGTTTTCAATGCAATTTAAAAAGGCTTATTTCGTGAGATTCTAAAGCAAGTCGATTCAACACTACACCTCAACACGAAAATTGACTCTCATAATCATTGTGGTATAAAAACCATCCCACAGAGAAGACTGCTTAAAATAGCAACCCAAGCATCGTGAAATTGAGTTTTATGATTCATGACATTATAAAGAAACTTGAAAACCACCACTGTTATTATTAAATCTTGTTTTCGAAAACAAAGAAAAAAATGAAGAAAGGATCAAAGAAGGGTGTGGCCCCAAAGACTGAAGAAATATTGAAAGCTGTTGTGTTGGCCGATTCATTCACGAAAGAATTGAGACCTATTACATTGCAAGCACCAAGGGTAGGTTTATAAACATGATGATTGATGGAAATAATTTATTGTTTTTGTTAATCGTTCCGATGATTATTATGTTGCTAATATTTGATAAATTTATCATTGAATTACCTATCATCAAGTGTTTATTACCAGTGAATAATGTTCCTATTATTGAATATGTGTTGGAATTGTTGGCTGCTTCGGGCGTAAAAGAAATATATGTCTTTTGTTGTCATGGGGCTGAAATGATTAAACAATATTTAGCGTAAGTGAATTTGAAACTAGTAACCATGATTGCATGAACACTATTCTTCATCTTTTGAACGAATTGAATATACCTAGGAATTCTAAAAAGTGGAATACGCCGAATAGTGATGTGAAAATAAGCACAGTGGAAGGTACCGAAGCTGCATCAGCAGGTGATGCTCTCCGTAGAATTCACGAATTGGATGTAATTAGAAATGATTTTATTTTGATTCAAGGAGATGTTATTAGCAATCTGAATTTAGCTCCGATTGTAGAAGCTCACAAGTATGTAGTGTATAACATGATTTCGTTGACAAGAATCATCAAAATTAAAGAAAAGAGAGAAAGGCAGACCCACAAGTCTTAACAACATCCATTTTCCGTAAGATTACTCCTGATGCCATCAACTTTTATGAAGATGGTGACACAGCTTGGATTGCCATTTCGGAAAAAAACAAACAATTATTGCATTATGAAAATGACAAGAAGGAGTCGTTAAGCTTTGAAATTGAAATTCGTAATTTCAAGGAAACAAAGGATGACATCAAGGTTATATCAGACGTCATGGATTGTAGAATTGATATTTGCTCTCCTGAAGTTTTGGGAATTTTCCAAGACAACTTTGACTTTAAAGATTTGAGAACTGACTTTTTGAAGAGCTACGTTTTATCTGAATCTGAAGTAGTGGCTTACAAAGTTATTCCATACATTGACCACACAAATTATTCTGCAAGAGTTTGTAATCTTCGTTCATACGAGCTTGTCAGTATGGATCTCATTAACAGATGGATGTATCCTGTCACACCAGACTCCAATTTTTCTGGATCTACATCTTTTAGATATTCTCGTCCAAATAACTATTATGAATCAAATGTTTCACTTTCTAGAAGTTGCGTTATTGGAGACAATTGTCTCATTGGGAGCGGAACGACCATTGGAGAAAATACCAAAATTCGTAGCACAGTTATTGGAAGAAATGTGAAAATTGGTAATAATGTGACCATTGAAGGAAGCTTTATTTGGGATGATGTCATTATTGAAGACGGTGTGAAGATTACCACTTCGTTACTCTGCAACAATTCTAAGGTTTGCAATAATGCCGTTCTTGAGGTCGGCTCAGTTCTCTCCTTCAACGTTGTCGTTGGACCTGATTTCACTGTTAAAGCTCACAACCGATTGACAACAAAGATGGCTCTGAAAGACGAATATAAGGATCAAGACGAGGAGGAAATATCGTTTGAGAATGCTTTTGCTGCTGCCCGACAAAGATCCACTGAATTTGTGGCCATAACTGTTGACAGTGACAAGAATTATGTTGGTGAAGGTGGTGTTGGTACAATTTACGAATTACCTCCATCATTGGGAGAATTGTTGACTAATCGTATGGGAGTCACACAATCAGAAGTTGACCTGTTACAAAAATCACAAACTCTTCTCGAAGACACCTACAAAAGACCTGTCTCTTCTCATGAAATTAAGGACGAGGCAGTATTTATTGATGAAGCTAGAGCCAGTATTAAGAGAGCCATTGCAGAAAATCACTCTATTGAAAACGCTAAACTTGAGTTGAACTCGCTAAAATTTGCGTATGACAGTAGCTTTGAGGATTGTGCTTCTGCTACTTTGACAGGCATTATTTTATACTGTGACAAGGAATCATCAACACCTACTGAAATGATTGGCCTCTTCCAAAAAGTACTCGATGGAGGCGACGGAAAAACTTCATGGAAAGAATTGCTAATTGAATTTTTAGACATTGGAACAAAGCCACAAGTTCAATTATTGACAGAGTTGCTGTACTTTGTTGCCAGTGATGAAGGATTGAAATATAAGGATTTACTGAGATACTTTGTTCAGATTCTTTACAACAAAGATGTTGTATCGGATGACTCTATTATTGAATGGTATGAAGAGTTTGAGGACGATGATGAGTTGAGTTCTATTCTTTCCTCGTGCAAAGAGTTGGTAAAAAGCATTGAAGAGGGTGACGAAGAAGAGGACGAGGATGAGGATGAGGAAGAAGAGGAGGAAGAGGACGATGATGAGGAGGACGATGATGAAGAATAAATTTCATTGAATTTGGTTTTCTAAACACCTAATTCCTAAGTTATGACAGATTGGATATTCTTTTGATAAGCTATCTTAAGATGTGACATATTTCAAAGGATATTACAGGGATGATTTTATGCAATCACTGCAATTGTGTAATATTTAGTCTTGTCGTCAGCTCTATCAACGGATTCAGAGCTTTAAAAAATCCTTGTTGTACAGATTGTCGATAATACTCAATTGCCTTTGAGAAATTCAAAGGAACACCTTTTCCCCCCTCATACATTTCCCCCAGTACAGCTTGTGCTTCAGCTTTTCCTTGAATTGCTGATTTTTCAATCCATTCAAATGCCTTAGAATAATCTTGTGAAGTGCCTTCACCGTAACAATACAAAACTCCAAGCATAAACTGTGCATCCATCATTCCTTGATTTGCTGCTTTTTCAAACCATTCAAATGCTTTTGAATAATCTTGTGACACACTTGTTCCAGTGAAATACATTACTCCAAGTTTAGCTTGCGCTTCAACTTGTCCTTGCATTGCTGATTTTTGAAACCATTCGATTGCTTTGGAATAATTTTGTGTAACTCCATATCCGTGTTCATACAAGACACCAAGGTTACACATTGCCAAAGCACATCCTTGATTTGCAGACCGATGAACCCATTTAAATGCTTTACAATAATCTTGTGTTACTCCTTTTCCCAAAAAATAACTCTCTCCAAGCAACAACTGTGCTTCAGCATTTCCTTGAATTGCAGATTTTTCAATCCATTCAATTGCTTTGGAGTAATCTTGTGAAACACCACATCCATCCTCATACAATAGTCCAAGGTACCATTGCGCCACAGTAAAACCTTCATTGGCTGATTTTTGAGTCCATTCAAATGCTATCGTATAATCTTGAGAAACATCATGTCCATAATAATAAAACTGCCCAAGCAAAAATTGTGCTACAACATTTCCTTGATTTGCTGTTTTTTGGGCCCATTCAATTTCTATCGAGTTATAATGAAGCCCTTCCAAATATTCCATGACCGTTTTTAGATTGTAAGAGTCTCCTGGGGCTTTGAGAGCTCTTACTTTCTCGTGTATGACCACATTGTCCGTGATGTCTGTGTTCAGGGAAATTTGCTGCAAAATATCTGAAGATGTTATTCTTTCTTCTGGAGAATATTTTAGCATACACGCAACCAAGTTCATTAAAAAATCAGAATACTTTTCTTTCGAACGATCTTTGGTAAATTGTTGAATAAAATTGGAGGAATTTGAATGTGTAGATACTAAGGTTGACAATGAAACAGTTGTATCTAAAGTCATCAACTGATACACAGTTACTCCAAGAGCAAACATATCACTTGCGAATGAAAATGGTGGGCTTTCATCTGCCTCATCCTTCGCTACTCGGTACTGTTCTAATTCAGGAGACCAATAATTACGTGATCCTATGAGAGTCGTATATTTAATGGACGATAAATTTCTTGCAAGACCAAAATCTCCCAATACAACAATAATTTCCTGAGTGTCAAGATTAAATTTTCTCACAAGAATGTTTGGTAGCTTAATATCTCTGTAAAATGGTCATGTAGGTGTACATGATTTTTTGAACAACAAACCTGTGGACAATGTTGGCCTTTTCAATAAATTGTAAAGCCGTGCATAGTTGAAATAGGATCTCAAGTACCATGGATTCTGGTAATTGAATTCCTTTTTCTATAATTATGTCATCGATTGAGCCCAACATTAATTCCATTTCAATCCCAAGCATGCTCATATCACCAAGAAAAAAAGCATCAAACGGTTTCACCACATATTCATGGTTCCTTTTCATCAATCCTTGAAAATGAGTTCCTTGTTTTCCTTCTTCACGTTCGGATCAAGATACTGCTTGAGAAAGGATTGAAAGTTTGTCTCGTTCAAAATTGATACTTCCTCTCCAGTGTTTTCATTGAAATATTTGAGACGTGTGCCGGAATGAGTGGGAATGATGTTACAAAAGGTGTTGGAGATTTCTTGGGCTAATTGATCAAAGAAGGTGCTGGGATGTAATTCGATGACCACTCGTTCCGTGGCGTTCGGAAAATCATCAATAACCAAACGAACTGAAAGCCAATACATTTTTTAAATGAGATTATGTGAGTTTGAGTTGTTCAGTTGAGTCAAAAGACAACTAGAATTTGTAACTATTTCTACGAGGCTTTTCAGTGCAGAGGTGTTTCCATTGTTCGCCGATTTTCGATACCATTCCAAAGCTTGGGAATCACTCGAAAGAACCCCAAGTCCTTGTTCATACATTTTTCCAAGTTCAAACTGTGCTTCAGCATGACCTTGATGAGCTGCCCTTAAATACCACTCAGAAGCTTTAGAATAATCTTGTGGGACATGAAATCTCCCCGAATATAGCACCCCAAGCAGATATTGTGCCTCCGAATGCCCACATCGAGCTGCTTGTTGAATATATTTAAAAGCTTTGGAAAAATTGCGTCCATGACAATAAATCCCACCCAAGCGAAACAAGGCCTCTGCATTGTCTTGTTTTGCTGATTTCAGGAAATATTCAATGGCTTTTAACCAGTCTTTGGAAACATATTCTCCGTGTTCGTACATCAATCCGAGGCTATACTGAGCCTTTGCATTGCCTTGATTGGCAGATTTTTCATACCACTTGAAGGCTTTGCCTTCATTTTGAATCACACCTTGTCCATTATGATACATGACTCCTAGATTCAATTGTGCATAATCATCTCCTTGTGTAGCAGCTTTGAAGTACCATTCCATTGCTTTGGAATAGTCCTGAGCAGTACCTTCTCCATTATGATACATGACTCCGAGATATAATTGAGCCTTAATATTTCCTTGATGGGCAGCCGTTTGGAAGTATTCAAATGCTTTGGAATAATCTACTGCCGTACCTTCTCCATAGTAGTACATGATTCCCAGATGGTACTGTTGCACATCTGTAGTGTTTGGAATGGGATCGTCTTCAAACAGTTTAATGGTGTTCATATCATCCTCATTGCCGTCCAAAGTATGGACGTGAGTGTTCAAGACTTCCTGAGAATAACATTGTAATCCGGTTGAAGTACTACAGCAAGAACCATGAAGTTTTTGGGATAGTGAATGTTTGGGAGAGGTGTTTGAACTCGATGCCTGACGTTGTGAACCATGTGTACAGCTATATCCTTCTGGGATCTCAATATCATCTTCTTCTGGAGATTGTCGGCACATGTGAAAACAACTCCTTGAAGAACTGTCTTTTGTTTTGGCCACTTTGACGTAGAGTTTTTTGTATTCCTTTTCCACGTTGGGATCGTAAAGATGTGTTAGAAACGACTGAAAGCTCGTATTGTCGATCATCGATTCTTCTAATCCATTGTGTTTTACATATTTGATATGAATATCCGAGTTAGCAGGAATCATCGACTGAAACGACAGAGATATTTCTTGCAATAATTCATCAATGGTGGTTTTTGGGTTCATATGGATGAAAATCCTTTCGATACCTTCAGGAGAAGAACCTAGGATTTCCAAACAAACAGTAACCCAAGCCATTTTTTTGATTATGACAGCGTGACATGTTGTCAAAGATTTCTCATTTCGTGTTATTTTGTAATAATGAGAAGGTCAGTTGTAAGCAAGTGTAAGAAAGTAGCTGTCAGATTAAAACATACGTCTTTGTTTGGAACGGTAGATGGTCATGGTCATCAAAGTTGTCACAACCAAACTTCACCATGTTCACAATCTTTGTGTTAGGCCGAAGGTCTTCATCGAATCAAATTTCTTTATTCCGAATCATCAGTTACTGATCGTAAAATAAATGTTTGTTCTTATCTGCCCATTCCTGATCTTTCACGTCGTACCCTGTAGCAGAAATGCAAGTATGTTGTGTGGCTAGCGTTTTATTGCAAGAGGAGCAAACGACATTGGTGATGATCGTGTCTTCTATACCATCGGCGTTGGGTGTCAAACACTCAAATTTTGTTTTTGAGTGTTCACACTTGGTCTCTCCGTTGTCCAACATTTTTTAAAGTTGGTTTTTTTCATTACCAATCAAAATGTCAAACAAAGATCATTTAAATCATTTCCACAATTATTAAGTGTTATTAACCGTTGGTCCAAGATTGGGTGTGGATATTTCTTTCATTTTCAAACTGTTAATGACTCTCGTCTTTGTTTGTCCACAACAATAATGAATCAAAAGCCAGTTAAAAAGCACACCTTCAATTCCTAATCTTTGTCATGTAACCCACAAAAGGCCAATTCAATTATTCGAAGCAAAAAATCTTTAAATAGAACGTTGTTAGAAAAAAAATGTTGCAGCACCGAACCATCGCCCAGCATCATCCACCACAACAGCAACTGCCTTTGAATGAGAAGGGTGAATCTAGTGTCGGTTCAACCGAAAACGGGTCGACCACTACCACCACATCAACACCATTATTGGGGACACCTGTGATCAATCAACATGATCCAATGTATTGTGCCATGACCGGAAAGAGGCTATCAGATGATGCTTACGAAATGACCAAGAGCAAACAAGATCGTAAATTTGAGAATAATGCCTTTGTATTGAGAAATGAAGTGAGAGGGTGTTATTACTTTTATGATCCGACGGTGAATAGACAATTAATGAACGATCAGGAACCAACAAAGACTCTGTCTAAGAAAATTATTCCTCTCTCGGGAGATGTTGATGATGAACATGATACCAAAAAGAGAATTTCAATCAAGATTCTTCATTTACAACATTGCATTGAGGTTATCGATGACGGATTTGAGAAGTGTCACGAAGCATATGAAAGCTTTAGTCACCGCAAAGAAGCCATGTATATTTGCCTGTATCATTTACTCAACAAAAAACTTCCTGATTTGTATGAACGTGCTAACTTACAACAACTAGAAGAAATTGGTGAAGAGTTTCGAGAATTTCAAAAAACATATTCATCTCCTGAAGATATTATACAGCTTTTGAAAAGCGTGAAAACTGACTCGACTCATTCCAAAGATTCCTTTTTCAGTGTCACAAACGAGGATGAAAGAAAAATTAGAGACAAGTACGAGGTTGTGACAGAGTGTTTAAAGATTGAAAAATACATTGTTAAGGCAGTAACTTCTTCCGAAGACAAAATCAAAGAGGTCGAAAGGTCTGACGACTTTAAAAAGGTGTTGCAAGAATATGAAGTAATATTTGAAGTTTGGGAAAAGGTGGAATCATGGAACGATTTGAAACAATCGATTTTATCGACCATTGCTCTCGCCAAAACAACAACAGGTGATTTGCAATTAAGTAATTATGAAATTACTCTTGATGGTTTTATTGAAAAGGCATACCAAAAGTTTAATTTGATAGAGTCGTCACACAAAGAGCTTATTACATTGTGTAGTACTTGCAATGCGCCATTATTGAATTTAATGAAACACCTCCATACACTGAACATGACCTTGGACACATGTTTGCATTCTGTCAACACATACAAAGAAGGAGTTAATTTGTTGAGACGTTTGCGATTCCTTTCTAGTTTACCCAAACTCTATCAAATTGCCATGCATGAAGTGGTTCGTCGAAAGCAAGAATTCAAAAAAGAGAAGCTTGAAAACGATACAAACAGCACTATTGAGAGAATGATTTGGTTGAATTGTCAATTGGAAAACGAGAAGAGAGACTTGTTCGAAGCTCAAGTTGCCAAACTCGCCACAGATTCTAAACACATTTCCGAGCTTAAAAAGTTAGTTCCTGGTTTGATTGGTGAACGAGTGAACAGCAAAGTTCTGACCACACGTCTGAATCATTACATGAACACTCTCATTAGATCCGTCGATTCTGAATTACCGAATATTAATCAACTTGAAGACATTGACTTTTTTGTTGTCTCTTCTCCAGCACACGACAAGAATAGTGCGCTCACTGATACAAATATTGTACCACCATCCATGATGCAAAGTGCTCTTGTTTCTGACATGACTCAAAGTACTTTTATACAACACGTTGCGAATAAGCTTCCCGAAGTGAATAGACACATTGATGAACAGCTGGAACACATCAAACAAGTGGAAAAGGCCAGCTTGGAAAATACCACCCGAGACGATACAAAGAGCAATGTCACTTCAACATCCACAAAGGACAATTTGTCACCCATGCAGAGAAAGCATCAAGAGCTATCTGAATTTTATGCTGGTCTGATGCAAGCTGCTTCCGAAATTACTTCAACCACTTTCAAATCTTCGGGTAGAGAGGTTGGATTAGAGGCTGAAATTCTTAAACTGAAAAGCGAAATTGATTCACACAAGAATAAGATTGACGGCCTGACCTTCCAGCTCAAACAAGCTGAGACATTGCATCAAGAACAACTCTCCCTCAAAACAGCTGCTTATAACAAGTTGGAACGAGAACACGATTTACTCAAGAAGAAGTTCCAAGATCTCACGATTCAAACCAATAGTTATGTGGATGTCATTAATAACCAGAAAAAGACCATTTCTGAGCTTGGTGTAAAGTCTGAAAAAGTCACTCAATTAGAACAACAAATTGACGAGTATCAACGAGAACTGAACTCATTGAAAGAAATGAGAATGAAGCAAGGCAATGAAGAGTTCAAACAGGTCACCCTTCAAAATGACCTTTATCTCAAGAGAGTGAAACAACTTGAGCAACAAGCTCATCAGTCCGAACAACAAATTCAAACGTTGAGAGAACAATACAACCAAAAGATTAAGGAAATTCAAGACAAGTACGATCAAGCTTCTGAAGCTTCAGAAATTCAACTCAAAGTCATCAAAACTCTCAAAGATAGCGTCAACAATGAGAAAAACAAGAACAAACAACTCGAACAAATTTGTTTGGAACTGAAATCAGAGATTGACTCTCTCAAGCAACAAGTGGAACAGCACAAACCATCATCTTCAAATAACAGCAACAAGAAACAAGGTATTGACGTTGGGGATCGTGTTCAATTCATTCCAGTCAAATACAAGAACACCACATTGTGGCAAGCCAACACTCCAACCCCAAATCACAAGTACTTTTTGTCACCTGAAACTGTGGATGCTCTCAAATCCTACTACCAAGAAAATTTCCAACATCAACACACACTCATTGTGAATGTCATTGAGGTTACTCCTGTGAAATCCATGAGCGAAGATGAAAACCCGTATGGTCTCGATTTTGCTCATTCCCTCATCACTGGCTACATTATGTAATAAATCCATAAGATGGAACCAACCAATTCAACAAAACCTTAACAGCAACTGAGCAACACAACAACACATGGGTTATAAATTATTGAACGGAAATCATGGCATAAAAGTGGGTGGACCTTCCTCGTAAAGCAAATGAAACAAGCTCAATTTTCGGTGTTTTTGCTCCAAGTTCCAATAGTTCTCTACCTTTTCTTATTGCCCTTCCTTTTAAGATTGTGCTCAGTGGGTAATTGTTGTTCACCCTCAATGGATTGATGATTTAGAAATTCCTTAATTCGGTGCTTTGATTTTCGCGTCGAATATGCATTGGCCTCAAAACCTTACAAAAAAATTGAAACTCTAGCAGAACCATGCTCTAACCACCCTCTCCTTGAATCCCGTTCAACGATGAAAAACTTCCCTAAAAAACAACTCTTACCTCTTCGCTCAGGTTTTACCACCAGTACACTTCCTCATCGTTGTTCAAAGTTTAGGTGTGGCCTGTATATGGCCGTTTTTTGGATTTCGTACAGACTCCTCATCAAGCTCTGAAAACAATCACCAAAAGAAGCCTAATCTGGTTTTCAAACCGTTATAGAACAACATCAGATTTCGTCAAGCATAGAAACTCACAGTTACCAATTGGTTTCATCTCCATTGTCGCCATCTCAAAACATAATAACACGAGAGATTGAGTTCCGAACCAAGCCTCCATCAAATCATTGGGTCGGCACGACTGGCGGTGATGGGCGTACATGCATGTTATGATTGCAATCCTGCTACTGTGGTAACACCAGCTTCAACAATTATCATTCAATTTCAATCAATTTTCCACACCTACATCATCCATTGTAATTCCATTACACAACAAGGTAACTGTCGCAGCTTTACCCAAGATATTGCATCTACAGATCCATAATCAAATAGCCGATCGTTACCAAATCAAACCGCGGCTTGTGTTACTGCCATTCCACTAGGTACTGTTTTGCGTGCTTGTTGTTGAGAAACCTCTTCCCGCTGTTGGCATTTTTGACCTTGCATCCCCAAATATCAAAATTCGCTCCTTTTTTCATTCTGACACCTGACACTGACGCCAAATTATATATTCTACTTTCCTTATAACACATATCAAGCTGCGTGTTGAGATTTGTCCAGTTGCCAATTGTCAATACGCTGCCCTTGAAAAAATTGCTCATCCTCTGAGAGCGACGTTTTGTTCTGTTGTACAACAACTGCATCGCAGCTCGACTGTTTCGACGTTTAGAACATTCGCGTACAACATCCAACCAAGTACATCGTCTCCTCTTATCGTAACATCATTATCAGAGAATTTTATCATCACCTTCAAGCAGTAAGTTTCAATCAGCATTTGAATGTTATATATTTGTGCATGAATATTACTAAATTTAATCACCCATCTCTTTGTGTCGCATCAACATTATTCTCTGTTCATGTATGGTCATTTTGTGTTTTATCTCCTTGCGATGTGACAAAACCCAAAACAATTAACAATTTATTCAAATCACATGTTTGTCCTCGATACAACTCTTCTCTTTGAAATATGTTTGAAAAATTGCTTCATTCTCTTGCTCCACACATCGAACAGTTCTCAACCTAGTCCTCCAGTGCAGATAATCTGAGAAAAAGTATCCTGCCACAGCACTCACAACCTCTTCGAGGTATCGGGTAAATACTCGAAAAGATTCAACAACACTACAAAAGATCCTCCCAAGACCATCAAATCCATCACGCCTGCTGACTTTCATTTTCGCAACATCTACTCAGGTCTAACAAAAGAACATGATGAAATCTAAGAATGCTTCTTCTTCGTCATCACAAAACACATCAAATGCAACTCCTGCCAATCCCATTTGCTGTATTGATGGATGCAGTAGACAATCCTCAATCAGAAACTTTAGTTGCTTGCAAGGGTACGTTTTACTTCATTTAACGCTTATAGAAAGTAATCACTGTTGATATAATGAACTGTTTGATCAACTTTAAATGATGTTCTTGGCTTTGGTGATGTTGATCATGTGTTGGCATGACACACATGTGTCGCATACACATGAACCTATCAACTACAATGACAACGTCTCAACACAATTACCCTATTGTGCTCGTATTCCCACGTTTCTCCACATCTACATGGAATCATACTCCAAACAACATTTTAAATACTTTAATTGGACTAATGACTATTTTTCGAACTTGCATATTCGTATGATGGTATCGGTCCATTTTAACATTTTCCCAAAAAAGAGTGTGGCAAGTAAAGCTAGAGCATGCGAATAGCCCTAATATTGAGGGTCTAAAGATTTGTACAAGTATGTAGCGTTGATAATGATCATGTTGTGTTAACTGTTTTCATGCAACTGCATGTTGTATACAACACGATGTTTACACAACCTCATCACATGTGCACATGATGATTCAACAGCTCACTACAATGAGGATTTACGACAACATCCAAGAGTGGCTGGTCAAGGTAACAATCACCACACCACTCGAAAAGACAAACTTCGAAAACAACGATTGCAAGAAGAACGAAAACGTTTGGAGCAATCTCTAAAGAACAAGGACTCTCTGGGAACTCCAGACAGTGATCAACAAAACAATCTCCTCATCAGCAACAGTAGCAGTAACAACAACAGTAGTGATGCATTTCATACTCTTAACATTAGTAGTAGCAACAGCAGTAGTAATCAACATCTTTCTCAATCCTCTCAACACCACCTCCTGCGTTCACATGTGCAACTTCAACCACGACGTGGGTATAAGCGAAAGACCATAGAATCTGAGACAAAGTCACCATCCAATTCATCGGTTTCATCCTTATCTTCAGATGATGAAGATTCAGATACATGTATCAACAGTAGTATGGTTGTCGTTGCACATGAGGGGACATCCCCACTTCGACCGTATTCTTCCGACGAAAACGTCAACACTATTTCTTCACAGAAAAAACAAGAACGTTCAGCATCGCTGCTTTCTGTTGATGAGCAACTACCGGCATCATCAATAAGTATCAACAAGCGAAAGCGATATTCCAACAGCCGAAAGTCGATCAGCAAAAACCAATCAGCCATGACAGAGGAAGAAGATTCGGAATACGTTCTTATGGACACAAAGCAAATATTATCGATTATTGAAAATCAGAGTGGAGTTGCCAATTTTGTTCCGCATGTTTCCATGGTTTATAATTTAAACAATTCCTTCTCCTTCAAATATGATTTGACTCTCTTTAGAGAAATGATTCGGTTACGACCTCTGAACAATTATTATTTAAATTTTGAAGACAATTCCCGAGTGTATGTTTTGAGAATGATTCACCCATCTACAGCAACGAATGCTTCGAGTTCAACAAGTACAACATCACAGCGTCACGTTTCGAACGTATTATTTTCATTGTGCGAGCAACATCAAACAACAAGTAGTACGGCACAAAAAACGACGAGTGATGAACAACAACCTAGTAATGATGGAAATGCCAATACGGAACTCATTTTGGAGAACAATATCGAATGGCTTGAATTACAATGGGGTCTTTCATCATTGAAAGTCAGAGAACGAGAGATTGAAATACGGTGCTTTCAATTCTTCAAATATTCGTAATATTCATGCAATAATCTTCCTTTTCCTTCCGCCATAATTCTAGTTTTCACTTCCTTTTTCATACCAGATAATTTATTCGAGATCATGTTAATTGTAGAACTACCATCCTTAATATCCAGCAATTCATGGATCAAATGTATTTTTCTCATTTCACAGTCTCGAATAAAAATTGATCATCACCATATTGATCGTATCTAGATAGATGATTATTAGATGTTATTGAGCTAGGACAAACAAAAATCAAGTTGAATTTGATGATGTTTACTTTACAACCTATATTCTATTTACAGATGATCTTGCAAGATTTAGTGTACTGCTGTTAGAGCTTCCAATCGAACTTTTCGAATGCTCATTAATTAAGCTTCTTCTTTCCATTGCTCCTTGCATGGATGCATACAGACTCGAAAGAGATGGATTCAAAGGTCCCCAAACGAGTACAAGACACACTGTTAAGAATGCTAGCACAGAGTCGCCTGCCAAAGTAAAGAATGGTAATGCTTCGCGCAATACATTTTGAAAATCGAGGGTGTGAACTGTGAGAATGGTTGCCATGAAAATGATCATGGAAAATGAAACTCCAACACACGTTCCCAAAAACTATTTCATGTCCATAAATATCATTTCATAAAAATTTCAGCATGAATTGTTCAACACAACTCTAGAAAACTTACTGAGCGAGTACATTTGCGAGCAATGTAATCATCCAATAGAATGTATTTTCCATTAAAAATATGGAATGCAATTCCATACAAGCCCACACAGACTTGCACAAGAAATTGATACGAATAGCATCTTTAACGTTATTTTGGGGTTCACAGTTATATATGTGAAATTTCAATATTTTCACCTACCCTATAAAGACATAAAACGCAACATCTGCCAGTGACTGCTGTTCCTCTTCTTTAAAGAATGTCCTCCAAGTATGTTCTCCAATAGAAAATCCAAATGATCCAATCAACAAAATTGCGTTAAAAGTAAACAATATTGTGAATAATATTTTGTAAATAAATAATCCTCGCTGAGAAATAACACTTCCATTCACAGTGTATTGCTTAATGCCATAATAGAGTGCAATTAATGAGATGGAAAATAATAGAAATGTTGTAATGTAAAGTGTCACAAATTGTACCACTGTCAACACAAAAGTTGCAATCTTATTGTCCAATAATTCAAATATGGGACACACCACATGAATCGATTTCACTAGAACATGTTAATATTTACATGGAAATTTCAAGAAATCATAGTTTCGATGATTCATATTCATCAAATTAAAATTTTTTAAATTTTTAAATATTTCCATAAAAATCAAAATTCACATCATTATCAAATTTCAACATTTCCATACACAACAACAACAACAATATATTGAAATTATTTTTACCATTCACAATCAACACGACTCTACTACTTACCCAAACAAAACACCAACATGATAATCGACATGGTCGGTACAATATTTTCCATTAAAAATCTTTTCGTCAAACTACTTCTCTTTGTAATGAATAAAATCACATAAAACAAGGCACACAACAAAAAGACAATGGTCAAACATCCATCAATGATGTAAAAAACTAATTCAGTGGTACGTTCATCGGGATTTTCATCTTGTGAGGAATTATTTGTGAGGGAAGAATCCAATGTTGGTTGTTGAGAAATAAAATCTTTGATCAGAGTTGAAAGAAGACTTGTCGTCGTCGTTGTCATCATGGGAGAGTAATGATGATGAAATTTATCTTTAGAAAATTTGATGATGATGATTGTTCACACACAACACACAATTGGGGCGACTGTTTGTACCCAGTTCAATCTCCGAGTATACTACACAGTATTTCTAATTTGAAAAATGTGTGTCGTACAATAGTTATTATGAAATCACCACCTGCAAGCTCAAGGACTTTTTTTTTGATGTTCGGAGTGTAAAAATCTTTTCCGGTTTCGAACTCCATTTGGAATTCTGAACATTTTATTCCTTTCGAAAATACCAATGAATCTCATTGGTAAAGTGTCGAAATTCGAGCTCTTTCGCATTGGGTGTGAGTGATGATTCAAGTATTTCATTCCATAGTACCATTTGCATGATGTGATTTTTCTTGTTGAGTTGAAACCTCTCGAACTGACGCTTCCTCCTTCCGTTCAACAACCTCAATCACTTCTTCATTCTCATCAACCAATTCATGAATGGTTTCCATTGGAATTTCCATAGTACTTGTGAGTAATTCATGTGTGTCATGATTTGTGGAAATTTCAACAACAGTACTACTTCGTTCATGAGCAATTTTCGATTGTCGTTCCCAATTAATTCGAATAATATATACCACGAGTGAGAAGGCCACAATAATTAATCCCAACGTCAATCCCAACCATAATCCCACTAATTGCATATTCACGACAAATGCCAATACAGCTCCAATCGGTAGACTGATGACATAATAGGCCACTAAATTTGAAATCATGCCAACGGTTTGAGCACCAACACCTCTCAATACTCCAGAAGCTGTTCCTTGAACACCATCAAAGACACCAAATAATAACGTGAGAGGAAAGACTTTTGCAGCCAAATCAATGACTTGTTCTTCTGAAGTGTAAATTCTTGGAATTAAGGTACTCAGAGATCCGACGACCACTCCATTCAACATCATGAATACAGCAGAGACCACTAAACACAAATAAGCAGCGTATTTGGCTCGAGAAGGTTCACGAGCACCTAAATGTTGACCGACCAACACACTCGCTGCTGTGGAAATGGCTAAAGGAAACATGAAAGACAGAGAGACAATATTGAGACAAATGGCATGAGCTGCTGTATGAGTTGCTGACAGGTAACTTGCCAAAATACTGGTGAATTCAAAGGCCCAAACTTCAGCACATGTAGCAATGGTACCTGGAATGGATAATTTTAAAAAGTCCCAAATTCCTTTCCATTCCAATACTTGCTTGAATTGAACGAATCCTTCGAAACATTCTTTTAAGCGATCTCTGTAATGGAAAATGACATAAATGTAACATAATAACATGAAAAATCTAGCCAATGATGTTGCTATGGCTGCACCTACAAATCCAAATCCTTCAAAACCAATTCCAAAAACAAATAACCAATTCAATGCAAAATTCACAAATATGGACATCATGGGAATGAGCGTATTGGGCAATCGAATATTCATAGAGACGAGAAATCTTGCTGTACTTCGACACAATGCAAATGGAAATAGACCAGGTAATAAATATCGAACAAAGCTGGCTGCATGAGAGGCAATTTCTGGTTGTATCTGAATGAGTAAAAGACCTTGCTCTAAAAAGATCATCATGATGAGAATTGGAATTAATCCGAGTAGAATGATGAGTAAACTTCGTGCCCACCATACGCCCATCAATCGTAAATTCTTTGCTCCGAAAGCTGTTGTTGTTTCCAATGATGCATTTCAAACATTAAATTCAAAATCATGAATATAGATAATAATAATCATTGATGAAATAGATAATAATAATAATAGGAATCGTCATCGATTGGGCTTGTATTATATTCAAATTACCTTGTGCTACAAATGTATCTTGTCCTCCAATAAGGCCAACTGAAATAAAACTAAAACAAAAGAAAACAGCATTTGCCAATGCACTAGATGCTAAATAATTCTCATTGTTTAAATGTCCTATAAAAGCCATATCTTCTAATCCCAATATTTTGTTACTGACATTCATTAAAACAGTTGGAAATGCAATTTCTAACATTCCTCTAAATTCTTTCTTCAAGTTAAGCAAAAATAATTTAAATTTTTCCTTCCGAGAGAGTGAATTATAGTCATATTCCATTTCTTTTTCTTGTCCTCTTTCAATATCGTCCTCTGAATTCGAAAATGAATCATGGTTTTGATGATGAAGGAGAGTTGATGTTTGAATTTGTTGGTCATCCATGGGTTTTGCATCATAGGCTGATTCAAACGATGCTGAAGATTCCATTCGGCTCATATTTGTTCGTGTATCGTCCGCGTGAGGTTCCATATTACTATCATTGAGTTGAGCTGTTTGTTTGTTGTGAATACCTTCATTGCGTGTTGCCATTTTTTTCAGAATCGTGTTTGAAGTAGTGTTCGGAGTTTGTGAAACTCAATGCAGCAAAATCTCTGAATTTGGATTCCATTACAATGCATAGTATGCAATTTTAAATTGAAGGTGCTTTTCGTGCGCACGGTTGGCTGGATTATCATTGTCCAGCGAAAGCGTTAGTACTATGGAAGGACAAAGCAAGAAACGAGTTTGAGAAAAGAACGAATTTGAGCAAAGACATCAGTTGGACATAATAGCGTCACTTTACTTCTGACTTTTTAATGTAGATTTGAATCAGTTTTTGTTGCTCTACAGAAAGCCGTTTAAGGTAAGGATCAAAACTCTCTCCAAGAGCAAAATGCAAGTCTACCATTAAATACACCACAGATTTTCTGATATCGACATTGGAATGTTTGAAGGCCTCATAGACACCGGGAAGTATACTCGGTACATGGGTCAGCAATATTTCTGGAGAAATTTGTTTGATTAGTTTTGTCATGATTCGCAATCCTCCCAAGAGTTGTTGTTCCTTTTCGCTATTGTTGATAATTTGTGGTTTGATGAGTTCAAGCGTTTTTTGAGGATCCATGGATTCTATAAATTGTTCAGCAACTCGTTCTGCTGTCCTCTGAACTGCTGGAACTTTATCATTGAATTTTTCCATAAGCTTTCTGAAAGTGATATCTGCAAATTTGATGCAATGCTCATTTTGATATCTAAGCAATGCTGCCACGCTTAGCAGTGCCTTCTCCCTCACAATTTCATCTTCATCGAAAAATAAATCAAACAGATAGAATATGAGCTTGGCAAATGATATTTGCCACACCGATTCTGAAGGAGGTTTTTGTCTCGCAATTTCTGTAATGTCAAATAAGCATCGATATACTTGATGAGGATTATTGTCAATCTTGTACTTGGCAATAGCAGTTAAGCATGCAGAAAGCTCATCTAAAGATTCTCGTTCGTTCTTTAATTCTTGGGCGGTTGAAATTTTATACTTTTCAATTCTGGATGGTATTGTATTTTCAACCACCTTAATGTTGGTGTTTGGAGACTTTGCAGAGAGCGGTGATGATACGTTAGAACTTGGTTGGCTTGACTTTTTCGATACGCTGCAATAATGTTAAAATAAAAGTTGATGCCTGAGGTCTTCATGCAACACAATTAATACTTACATTGTGAGTGTGTGTTCAAAATCTGGAATTCTTTCACGTAGTAAATTTTTGATTGGATTTTGCTCTAGCGATGGCAATGAAAGCATTTGTTCCAAAAATATATGAGGATGAATTGAATACAATGAGATCATGATACTAGTTAGAGCTGCTTCGCACGGTTTCGATGTGTTTACCTGTATAAGAGCAATAATCTTTTTGATACTCGATCTCATGTGACCAGGATAGCTGAGATATGCAGAACTGCCTTGCACGATGTGCATTAAAAACTCTAAGCAAGCCACTCGGACTCTTGAATGATACGTATCCACAATCTTAAATATTCTTGGCAGTAAAATATCTCCAGAGTATGAACTGGCAATCTTTGTTAACAGCTGCTCTGATAATAACTTGGTCTTCTCTTCCGTCAAAAGTAAGAATAATTTTGACAATATACGTTCCAAGTAGGGTTCCACACAATCTGGCAACTTGTCAATAAGCATCAAAGATGAGGTTAAAGTTTTCTCTACAACTTTTAGGTGTGTATCTGACAATCTGTCAATATACAAATTAATTACTTGAAGGAATGTGCTCTTCACTTCAGAAATTCTGTCAGAATCAATAATTGTTTCCAATTTTTCAAGAACTTGAACTTTAGACTTCCAATCCATGTTTTTAGTGTCTCGCAAAATGGAATTGACAGATTCCATTGTAGGGGAATCTAAAGATGTGTCCATTGGATCATTGGATGATTTGTCTAAAGGTCCAACTTCAAATGATTTCGATAACCGTACAGAGGCAGAAGGACTTTTTTGTGACGAAGAGCTTCCTCTTGGTGATAAAGGAGATGATGGGGATGTTGGTGTTCGTGTCATGGCCTTAACTTGGAGCGATGGTGGTTTCTTAGGAGAGGGTGGATATGTTCCAGATAAAGGCAGTGTAGGAATTGTTGGTTTGGTATGATTTTTAGGCTCTTGTACCACAATGGAATCTGTCTTGGAGATTTTTCGAGTAATGACAGATTTTGTTCTTCTCAAAGTAGATGCTGATGAGACATAAGATGACACAGAGGTGCCACTTACAACACTGGATGTTGTGGATCTAGGTGAAATTTGTCCGGAGCGCGTATCGTCTGAGGTATTAAGCTTTTTCTGAGTGTTAGGGTCAAGCTCAGTATATAACTTGTAAGCTTTGTCAGGGAATGTATCTTTCAGAGCAAAGTAAGCTTGTCTACCTGCTTGTCGTGCACCGGCACTTGCATCGTTAATTGCAGATTTAACTGCTTTTGAAATATCGTCAATATTCTTCGTTAAAATTGCCGAATCTACATGCTGTAACATCAAGACTAAATATTCTGCACACCTAGCTCTCATTGTAGCATGAGATTTTGGATCTATCAGTTTTTCAACTATGACGATGATACTTCTGTTAAGTTTGGCATGCGTAATTAAGGTTCGAATACACACATTAACTGAGTCAGATATAACCTGCACGGTCACCACGGTGCTCTTTAAAATTATTGGAACAAAATAATCTGACAAAGATTCGAACCTTGATCCCATGGTTTTTGCAAGTAGATTTAGAAGCATGCAACTCTCTTTCACAATTGTAGATCGCAAGTCCAAAAGATTTTTAGAAAGAGATTCTCGGATTCTAGAAAATTCTGCAATAAATCCAGGAAAATCTGTAGCTCCTCCATGAACTAGTCCTCTTAGACGCCGTATGCAATTCAGTCTCCTCTTCCAATCTACGTTTTTCATATCCTCTAATATTTCAATACTAACTTCCATTTCTCGAGAGAGATCGCTCTCTTTGATATATACAGGTTGAACATCGTTTTCTTCGCCATCTCCTTCATTGGTTGCGACTGAGCTTGGTCTTCCAGCGGTTGCTCCAATTGTGTGAATAGTGTGTCTTGCAGATTTGTTTTTAACAGGGCTCTTTAGAGTTTTTGGTTTCAATGGAACCAAATTTTCAGTATCTACCATTATTTCACTAGCTCTATCTTCGATCGCCTTGAGTTGAGGAGTTCTTAATTTATAATTTCCCAATTCCTGTAATAAATCAACACCGACATATCTATAAATTTCACAAATTGCCATGACTGCTGCATCTCTCACACTTTGAGTCGAATCATCCAAAAGCGAAACAATATCTGGAAGGTATTTCATAAACATGATATTTTTTGGTCCAAATGCTTGTAAAATTTGAATAAATATTAAACATATTCCTTCTCTAACTTTCCAACTTTTGTGAATGAATCCTTCTCGAATAGCGTCCAAAATTTCTTTTGGAGAATAATGTTTAGTAACCATAATGACTGCCTCAAAAGCTTTATCTCTTACTGAATTCTTTGCATCTCCAAATCGTTCCACTAATAAATTTAAAAAGTCAGAAAAGAAAGGTTGAAAGATTTTTGCATCAATATGTTCCAAAAATGTACAGAGAAATGTAAGGGCCGCCTCACATACTTTGTAATTGTTGTCTTTGAGAGAGGGCCGTATTGTATCCATGACTGAAGGAATATCATCCTATTATAATTTTTGAAAATATAAAGATACAGTTCGAGAGTTGAACCTACCAATGCAATATCAAGCATGGATTGAGTTAAAGCATTTAATCCTTGAATCCTCTCTTGAGGGTCTATTCAAGAAGTATTTGATGATTAAAATTTGTTTAGAAAAAAACACAATACGGCACATCCAACCTACCCTTGGTTTGTATCTGTTCCAGTAGCGGAGCAATATTCATCTCTAAATTGATGATGTATATGTGATGAGATGTAATAGGATGTATGTTTTACAATTTTGCAATTCCGTTGATGATAGGTTGTACAGGAAGAGTACTCAAGTTCCTCGATCTTTGTGTTTGCGTGATGATGAAATTCGTCTTTCGGTTTTTTTTGTCACTTTTTGGCGCCCGAATTCAATGGCGGCAAACGTTATTTCAAAAATTTGAAAAATGACTTCATTGGATCTTTCAGCCATAAACAATGGAAGACTTTATTATGATATTGATGATATCATGGCGAGCGAGGAACGGGTCGCTGTAGTATTCAACTTTACAATTCCGAATATTGGAAAATATGTGAAAACAGCAACAGCTCTTCAAAAAGAACATTTGAAACAACATCAACTTTTGAATAGGACGAACAATAATAACAGCAATAATGATGATGGCAACAATAATGAGGAGCAAGTCGTAGAGTCCGACTCGGAACAAGACGAAGCCAACCACACAATGACTACGACGGGATCATTATTTGAAGAAAAATACATAATTGAACGGTCGACCAAAGTGGAGGTTCCTTTTTGGTTAGCCTTTGTTTGTGGTAATCAGGGATATGTGGAAGTAGAGGTTCCGAGAGTTTTTACTGATTTGAATTATGTGACTTCGAATTTTGAAAAGGCTTCTCTCTCAAAAGTGAATCGATACTTTTATGAATTTGGTTCTGCTTTGTTTAAATTAATGGCGGATATTGCTATAAATTTGAAAAGGGATCAAGAATTAGAAGCTCTCTATATTCAACGAAGGTCAACCCTTATTGAAACACTTGTTCATAGATTTAAATTGTTTTTGAGACAGGCTTACCGAGCAAGTAATGAAAGCAGTTCCTCTAGTTTCCTCACAGAGCAGTACGCCGAATTCAAGTCAAAGCTTTGCAATAGTGAACTAATCATTCTTCAAATGATTCAGACAGAAGAGACAAACTTTGTGGAATGGAAACATAAATCTTTGGGAACGTACAAACTCCAATATCAAAAGAATTATATAACCTCCACAGATAGAGATCGTGACAGTGATGATGATAACACTGATACTGCTGTGTCTGATAAGAGAAGAAGAAATAGATAGTTGTACTTACAATATTGCAAAATATAACAAAAATTTAAATTATTTAATAGTACTAAGGACAGTTTAACCCTCTTTTGTGATGCAACGATGACATGTTATCCAGCTCAATATTCAATCTGAAGATTTAAACCAAGCTTCAAATCAGAAATCAGTGGCCCATATGCATCAATGGGTGCGGTGTTGGCAATGGAGACACCCATCGTAATTTTGTCATTATCCCAGAATCTCTTTTTTTCCAACATGCAAGCGATTCCCTTTTCCGTATCAACTCTGAACTTGACAGCATAATCCTCAGCTCGAGGAGGTGAAATACATTCTAAGCCAACACCTAATTCAGCCTTCAAGTTGGTACTATTATAACGAAGCTGAGCGCTAGCAGCAATTCCATAAATCTTGGACAGTTGTGTTGTGAATGAAAGATGCATGTGTCCTAATAAGCTTCCATTCAATACAATAGCCGTCTTTTTGTGTGACAGTGGTGAAATAATTCCTAATCGAGCAGCGTATGTCAAATTTCCAGGAATAAAATCTCTGGCTAAAATACTGCCACCTAAATCAATAGTTACATTTTTCGATCTATAAGCTCTGTATAAACCTAACAATGCAGTGGTTGAAGAATCTGAAGCAAAAGATTGGAAAATATCAGTATGTCCACGCTTGGACTTGATGCTCACTAGTGTATCATTGATCCAACCTTTTCCAGTGGATGAATTACTAATTAAATTTGGAAGTCTCATTTCATGTTGGATGATAAATGGAGCAAGTCCAAGTTTCAGACACATTGAAAATGTTGTATCAGGATAAAGATGCGATCTAATATCCAGAGGTGATGCCATTATTCTTCTAGCAAGCTCACTTCTTCTTTCTAATGGGCCAAATAACGATTCTACATTGTGAGCGAGAATGGATGACACCAAAAATTGTTTCACAGTAGAAAGTCTTCGGAGCATGAATGTAAAATTCTTCAATCCTTCATCATGGAATCTCAGAGGAATAATCATTTGATATGGTGATTGATTACTTGCATCGGAAAGTGGTAAATCTCGTTTTAACTTGCGATCAAAACCTCCCTCCTCTTCCAATTGTAAATATGGAATATATTGTTCCTGTTGAAAAGCATTTGTCGGAATATTATTTGCTCCCATTGATGATGATTTCATTACAATTTTCAATCCATCCAGTCCACTTAAATATTTTGAAAAAGGACTTTCAGACAAGGATGCCGACTGATCATAAATTGCTGTTTGCTCATCTCTCATTGTAAAATTAAGAATGCTATTCGCCCAATAATCCACAAATCTATATCTTCCTGGATAATAATATTCAGCGTCTTCGGAAGCTGAACCTGCTTGTGAGCCTCCTTCATGGACGGGAGATGATACAATCACCTTACTGCTCATTTTTATTTTGTGTTTTCATCATTCCATTTTCATCCAACGAACGCCAACCATCACACTCATGAGTTGCATCTACACACCTCTATCGTTATTGGTCTGACAACAACGTTCATCCCATTACCAAGATCATCCATAACTATCCATTACCATTCAACAGGTTCGTGCGCCCACAGATTCGTCCTGTTAAAATATGGCCATTGATCACCTTTTATTCACCAAATTGGATCCCATTTGCAAATTTCATAAAAACGGAATCCACGAAGCGTCCTGGCACACAATTTCAGTGCTTTCTCAAAAAAAAAAATTATCCAACACCCCAACCAAACACATCATGGTGCCTTCGTTAGAGCTCAAAATACCTCCTCTGCTGTTACTTGTTCTGTGTTTATTACTGCAGTACGCATTAAGCACATATGTGAGCCCTTTCTTGACATCAGAATCGAATCCAGCCTGGCAGACCAATTTTTCTCATTTGTTTGCAGTCCGTGTGGGGCTGATGACAGTTGTCATGATATTTGGATTGTTCATTGCTTGGTTAGGAGTGAGAGCTTTTCATCAATCAAAAACAACAGGTAGGTCTTTTGATAGGTCTTTTTCTGACTCACAAGTTTTGCAAGTGAATCCTCTCAATCCATCAGAAGCATCGTCATTGGTTTCGAATGGAATTTTTGCATACACTCGAAATCCCATGTATGTCGGAATGAGTGTTGTAGCATTTGGTTTTTCATTGTTTTTATTGGATCCTTTCGCATTTCTTTTTGTTCCATTGTTTGTCATGTATTTAAATCATTTTCAAATAATTCCGGAAGAGAGAGAATTAAGGAAAATATTTGGAAAGGAATTTGAGGAGTACATGTTGCGAGTACGGCGATGGATTTAAAAATTATTGTTGTTGTTGTTGAAAATTAGTTCATGAATGAATGAGTATTCTGATCAGAAATAATCCATTGAAGAAGAATTGTTTAAGAATAAGGAAACAAACACAATTTCTTGAAATGGAAGTAAAAAACATTTAATATTTCCAATCTCGTTCTGCTGCTGGATTAATTGGTTCATAAGATCCCAAATAAGCCTTATGTGCAGTCTTTTGATTTTTCATTAATTCTTGTACTTCTCGTTCCTCTAATTCCTTCAATGAAAGTCCATCAATGTTAAAAGGACAAAGATTACAATAATCTCCTTCGTTGAGAGCTAGATCTGATTTATCACGCATTCCCATTTCTTTACGATAGTAAAACGATCGATCGAATAATCTCAGTAAAAATTTGTCGTGCTTGCCATCCATGTCGTCATGAAAATAGTTAGGATCCATGCTGTCAACTTTCAAGTAAAAACCATCCACGTCTGCATGTGAATGGAACGATATGAATTCATTATTGGGAAATTCTTTTTGGAAAAATTGGGAATTAAAAACGAGTCGCATGTCACTAAAACCTAATTGCTCAATCCTATCTAGAAATTTTGAAACACTTCCAAGTTGTTTGGTATTTGAAAAAAGTCCAGTAAATGTTAAAATGTCATTCACGAAATGTTGATGATTACATGTTTGAAGATTGAAAATTTGAGTTCCATTCCACAAGACGCAAATTTGTGCAATTTTTCGAAGCAACCTCGTAATATTCTTTTCCCCTTCAATTTTCACTGTTGAAAAAGTTGAAAGCTTGTTCACATCAATGACTAGTCTCTAAGTACTTACTTAATTGTATCAAATGACACTGTGGACTCACTCTATATTTACATGAAATGGATGGATAAACAAGAGAATTTTCTCCCCATTCTAAAAACCAATCTCCAATTAAAAGTCCAGTTCTGAAGAGTGTGTACGGCCTTAATCGAGAATCTGACTTCATATCAAAAACGTGTGACCTTTCAAATGGAAATATCACAAGTTGAATTAACAGGTATGGCTTGGTAGAATGATCGATGCTCAACGACCTAAATAATTTTTGGGTTTTTCCAAAACTTGCTGTAGGACTCATTCCTTCTCCTAATAAATTAGTAGACGAGTTATTGTGTGATGAGGAGGATCCACCTGTAGAGGAATTATTTGGTGCGTGACTATTTCCAAATACTCCTAGAGCAGATAAATTTTCAGAAATATCTTTCAGAGCTTGCACAAAACGTTTTTCTACATCTTCGTTCGCCTCTTCTGAATGATGGCTTGACATGGGCGATCTCTTCATGAGTGCATTCTTTTCAACACTCGACAAAACGGTTTGATAATTAAAAAAGTAGCAATACATGAAGCAATCGACAAGTGACAAGGTGTGTGCCAATAGTCGTTTTTCATGTGCGGACATGTCTGGACAACTTTTCACTTTTTTCATGCAATTCGACAAGCATAATTTTTCAAGAGATGTCAGTTGTGACACACTCTGTGGCAACACAACCATCATTTCATCCAAAACTCCACCGCTCGTGATATTTCTCGTATTTTGTGGAGGTAATGATGAAAATCCATAATTATTCGAAGCTCTACATCCAACAGTGTTATTGGTCGAGTCAGCAAGTGATCTACTTCGTGCTGAAATGAGTGGAAATGCTTGCTCCAATCTTCTCAAAGCAAGACGAAACACTCGTAACGAATACGATTCGTCATCTGTGAAAATTTCTGGTCGATGACTCTGTACAAAATATCCTTCATTGAGACTCTCGAAAGAGCTCTCATTCTTACTCAATATACATCGATTCTTAAAATCTGCTCCCATTAAAATACTCCTTTCATCACTTCCATCTTCACACTGTAATAAATCTCCAATAACTTCACATTCATTCAAGCTACTAAATAAATTATTAGCATTTCCTTGTTTTTTAGAGGATGAAGAGAGTGAAATATGTTTTTGTGAATGTCGGTGATCGCTTAATGAGGTTTGTGAGCTCAGAACAAAATCAGAGGCAGAGTCCGAGGAAGCTAGAGCTTGATTAAAGGATCGCATTTGATAATGTTGATCAAGCTTGAGTTGATCGAGATGTTGTTCGATGAGAGTGGCTTCATTGAGTGGAATTTTGAGTGATGTTAAATCCTGTGGATTGAAAGATGATGATGATTAATAATATGGAGAATATTCAAAGGAAAAGGAATGCAATTTCGAGAAAAGATGATGAATTGTCATTGCAATAAATAGAATTCCCATAGAATTCATGGATAGGTCAGAAAAAGGACACAATTGTGTTGCAATGTAGTTGTTGTTGTTGTTGAGAAGAACAGTGACGAGTTGCAGCATGAGCGGTTAAATGAAGCATGGCATTCACAGGAGTGAAAGACATAATTTGATGGCCATCATGCGGTGACACCACCGAATTTTGACATTATAATCAAGTGTCCAATTTTGATAATCATCGCGCGCAGAACGAAAATTCATGAAAACATTGTTTTTGATGATGATCAATGTTATGATGAAATGATGGTGGTATTCAAGTATACAACACATCAAGTTATTAGTTCAGATACCGATATCAAAAAATAGTATTTTTCAATCATGATTTTCGGAAAAAAACATCGGTGTCAGTAATCACAACATTTTCACAACCTACATTTTTCGAAAAGTATAATAAAGACTTTCCGTCCCATTCCTCTTCTTTTAATTTCTCAATAGTCGTATCACTCACTCCTTCAATAGAACGTAGCCAAACACTAAATAAAACAACATCCCAGTCTTTGATGGGAATGATGGTTGGATCACAATCATAGTCAGAGAATTGTGAACGCACTCCTAGAGTTGTTGTGAAAGAGAGTTTTTGATGATGATGGTGATGGGGATCGGACCAATGATGAATTTTGAGTGAAGTGTTTGGCAATGGACAAGAGTGATGAACGCGAGATTGCAAATAAAAATTTGTCCATTGCATAGTCGGCGTACGGATGCAATAATAGCACGGAATAGAGGTGTTGATCGAATTCAACATGTTGGATCTTCCTTACCTTTGCTTTTGGTTTTAAAGATGCGCTTCAAGAAAGACATTTTTTTCGGGGATTAAGAAAATCGCTTTTATTATCTGACAGCAACTGATTTCAAAGTCTCTTCGGTTTATTGGCCACAGATTGCAAAGCCGAATCCACATGCACATTTCTCACAGCTCTTTGAAAGCAACATGTATTCTAAACTAGAGGTTCCCATTTATCACTTTTTCTTTCCAAACATCTTGGAGAACATTGAAGATTTTTTGGCACTTTCTGACGCTTCTACATTGGCCTCGTTGAGCGTGAGAGTAATCTTTCGAGCCTTCTCCAGCAAAGAGCGAACTAATTTTTCATCAGCAATCTTTTCTTCTGAAGAAGAGTCGTCAATCTTGATGAAATAGGAAGCATCTTGTTTGGCCAATGCAAGAGACGTGGCTGCAGCCAACATGTCTCTATTGGGCTTTTCTCCTTCCTTGACAGAGTGCTTTTGTTTCAAACAGAGAGCTAATTGAAGACTGACTTGCGCAATATTTTTGTGATTGGGAGTGTTTGTGTAAATTGCATCAAATAGTTGAGTAGCCTGTGAGTAGAATTGTTCAGATTCTCGATATCTTCCAAGCATGAACAAACATGTTCCCATGTTGCTAAGGGTCACTCCTAATTCTTCACCAAAAAATGATGTTCCGTGCGCATTATTGACCACAAGTCCTTCTTCTCCTAATTTTTCTCCAACAACAGGGCCTCCAGTAAACATGTGAAATGCTTCTGTGAAGTATATTAACGACTGGTCGTACTTTCCCATGTCGTGATACATTAGACCCATGTTGTTAAGTACAATAACGTGCAATCTATTGGCAATCGTGTTTTTAGATTCTGGAGTTTTTGTATCCATGTTCTTTTCCTTCATTTTCTCTTTCATTTCTTCGAAAACCTTCAGCGCATAATTATAGCTCTCTAATGCGAGAGTTATTTGCTTAGAATTGGAGTAGCACTGGGCAATGTTATTTCTTGTAATTGCGTGGTGAATTCGTTGATCGTTTGAATTCAATGGGTTCACTGATTCTCCGAAATTATTTTTTGTAGTAGCCGAATTCTCAATTGGTGACTTCTTTTCCAATTCTTCAAGTGCCATTACAAGATTTCCTCTTTCAGTAGCACTTCTTTCAAACCATTTGGTGGCTGTGAAAAAATCTTTTCTGTTCTCCATGAAATACAAGCCTACGTTATTGTAAAGTGTTCCTCTCCACAGTTGAAGCTCCAATAATTTTCTCTTGTCATCTTTGGGTACTGTGGTAGTGTTATTGAGATATGCATAGTATTGGTCATACAATTGTTCAGCTTGTGTGTAAAATTTCATAGAATCCTTAGAGGTATATACGAGTGGCGCTGTTGTTCCTGTTGATGGCGATGGAGCCTTCAATCCAAGCTTTGCAAGTGTTGGGGCCACAATACCAGACTTTGCCATGTATCTGAGCGTCTCTGCAAAATTGTTCAGTCCAACAGCAAGGGCCAAAAGATTCTCTACAGTATCCACTGAATCACTGTTTTTGATATCTCTGTTTAACATTTGATATTTATCAAAGATGGTGAAAGCCTTGAGAAATAATTCGTAGCTCTTTAGGTATTGTTTGTTTTCGAATTCATTGAATCCTTCTTTAAATAAATTTTAGCTTGTTGGATTTCCTTCTCTTGTTGAATTGTTGATTTCTGTTGTGATACATCGCGCTGATAATTTAAAGTTGAAAAATTCTTGTGTCTGGCCTCTCCGAGAACACAAATATTCATTAAATTACTTTTTTCACTCCGAGTATTGAATATGGTATTATTGAGAGTATATGGAATTTTACAGACCAGTGATGATGATGATGATATTAATGTACCACAACTCATCCGGCTGTTGTTGCTACAATTAAAAGCTCTCAATCCTCTCAATGCTTTGCTCATTTTTTTATTTCTCAACTTTGAAGTGTAGAAGATCTACTCTTCAACAAGTTGTCTTTTGCCAAAAGCAAATTTAACAATTTTATAACCTACATCGATCCAAGACTTTATGTCTTTGAGGATTCTTAATTTCGGCTCCTTAAGATCTCGAAAATAGGAGCCTCAGCTGTGCTAACACAAAAACTACCAAAAAAGAATCTCCAAAGTCAACCTAAAAAAATGCTCAGCAGAATCTTGAGAAGCGCAAAGAGAGTCTTGCCAAGAAGAGGACATGATGCTCACCATGATGACCATGGTCATCATCATCACGAGGTAGGTTCCATATGGGATGAGAATGGATGTATTTTGAGGATCCTTTTGGTATTTACTTGCCGTACTTTTCATGATGGTTTAAAAATTACATGTTGTTGTGTGGTTTAATCTACTTTTTGAATGGTTGTAACAATAATTCATCTAGTTGGTCATGTTTACCAGTAAGTATTATATTCTTCTCCTCTATGAAGAGTGATTAAATAATTATTAATCTTCATCCTGAATATCAACTCTCTGGTCAACTATGAATCATCATCATGAAAAACAACAACAACAACAGATGGACCACCAAAGAAATCTACCGTCCTTGGAATGATGGCTTTCATGATGGGAGGTCCTATTTCATTCACCTTCTTGTGGTGGTGGACCTATGTTGGAAGCAAACTCTCTCAAAAGTAAAATTGTTGTTTGAGTAATCCTAATACAACAATAACATCTTCTCGCTTGTATCTCTCTAATGGGACACATCTAGTTGTAGCACACATGTAATTACACTTTATTTTGGAATTTGAAAAGCTAATAAAACACATTGTTGATGGTAACAAATGTATCTTGTTTTAGAGTTGTATCATCATAAAGGACAGGATTCACACAAGCATTGTGGTTGGTTGGATCCTTTTGGCCACAAACAACAAGCATGTGCATTACATTAGGAGAGTTGATATTCAATATCACACGACTAGTCTCGTTGCTCGAATTTGCACATTGAATTCTTCTTTTATTATTATTATTGCTTCTCAAAAAAATGTTTCTTCAACAACTGCTTCTCCATTCCGAACAATATCCAAACCTCCTCTTGTTCGGGAATTGTAATAGTAAATATTATATGCAATTCTTGTTGAATAAGATCGTGAAAAGAGTGATTAGTGCTGCTTCTTTTAATCCGTTGGAGGAGAATGCACTGTTTTTGCATTCGGATGAACACAGTGATGACGAAAATGCTAGTAACAACAATGAGGTGATGAGCACTAAATTATCATCAAACAAACTCTCCGAAGATGATATACTAAAAAGTCAAAGACAAGAAGAAATTAGATTGCTTTTCATTGATGGAGGAGATTATAAACAACAAATTCCGAAAAGGCTTCAATCTGATTTGGACCGATGTAATGCTCAGTTGAAGAAAAAGAAGACTAAAGGAGGAGATGACAATACATCAGAGAAGGAAAGCGATGATAAATTGATCATGCGCTTGGATGCAACAGAATTTGAAAAGATTAACGAACTGTACAAACATATTACAACATTATTGTCTACCATTTGGGCTGTAGATTCCGATAGCTCAAAGGAAGCAAGAAAACGAAAGAAAGTTATTGTGATCATTAATTCACTAAGTGCTCTTGGTGTTTGGTTTGGAGAGAGCCAAGCATTTCAATTGGTTCACAAACTTTTGCAATTATCAACTGCTTCAGAAAACAGAGCAAAAGTCTGTTCTGTGGTGAGCATAGTGCATACAGATACTCATTCTAGCTCAGTAGTGGAGCAATACAAATTGCATGCTCAAGGAATTGTCTCATTAGTTGCATCTGACGACATGGATGCAGAAGAAACGTTCTACTTCCCTGTAGCTGGAGGCTCCAAAACGAAAAAACAAGGAGACGAAGAATCGTCGTCTGCCCAAGATGAAGATGAAGTGGAAGAGAAAATCCTGAATATTGCTGCAGTAGATTTTAGATGTGACATTTACAGTTTAAGGCCTGGTGGAAAGTTGTTGTTTAATGACGAATATTACAAAGTGAATTCAACATCTGAAGACGAAGGAGCAATGGTTCATGTCAAACATCCATTCATTCCAAAGAGGCAAAAGAAAAACAAGACCAAGATTGATGTCGAAGAAGATGAAGAAGAAGACAAGCCAAAGATCGCCTCAACAGATTCAATGCAGCCCGTGTCATCTTCCGGAGTTACAATTAAGCGCAAGGTTGGAGAAAGACGACATATTACCATTGGAGGAGAAGCGGAGACAGATCATGTTCATGGAGCAGGTTGTTCCCATGAGCACGAAACCACAAGCTCTATCAAGAAGAAACCAACAACAGGAACCACCTTTTTGGGTGCTTTCGAAGAAAGAGAGAAGGAAAAGCACAGACAAGAAAGAATGGATCGACCCATGTCCAAGGATGACATTGAGAAACAAGTCACTTTCAAAATCGGCCTTACAGAAAAGGAAAAGAGAGCTAGGGAAGCTCTTGAACTGCCTTACATGAAAGATGGATTAATGAATCAATCGAACAAAACTCCACAAGAGCAGCGTCAACAAAAGCAAGGTTTTATTATTGTCGATTCAGATGATGAATATGAGGCTGAAGATCCAGATGATGATCTGGAACTCTAATTTTGAATTAAAGAGTCATAGAATACATGCAAAATACACTTTCAAGACGCAACAGTTAGGAGATACAAGTATGATAATTGTAAGCAATTTGTAAGAAGATGTCTCACACGACCATTTGATGACAATGATGTTATGTGTGAGAATTGCCACAAAAGGCTCGTCTTACACCAAACAATATCTTCTTGGTGTAATCACTGGTGGCGACGCAAAGTCACATTTAACATCTTGAGAAGCATAGCAACAGCTGTAGAGACCCTGTTTCGAGTGATAAGACGTCCATTCACCAGAAGAAAGTTTGGCAGTGACTTTCTTTTCAATTTGCTCCAACGCATGCTTCTTTTCCTTCACATGAGAATTGAAAAGTTTCCTTCTGGTTTCTCCAATCCGAATGACCTCTCGTCTCTCTTCCGTTTTATAATAGATGGGCTCCTCTTGTTTTGGTGGCATGAGTGGTTGGTCATTAGAAATTGGCATTGCTGACATTTTCCTGTTATTGGTTGGAAGTTGTTGTTGAACAAAATCCAGAAAATTAGTGGATGATCTCGTTATTCGGCTCATGTTGTTGAGATTGAAATAGAAATATTGGGACGAGAGAAAGTAGCAATCAGTTCAGAACAGCAATGTAGAAAAGCCGAATCGTTTTTGTGTGTTTGAAAAAACTGAGAATGTTACAATCACAGCCAAGTCGTTAGAGTGTCACAAACGAGTGTTGTAGTTGAAGGAGAAGGATATGAGTGTTATCTTGCGATTCACAAATGGGTGTTTTTTTATACTTGAACAAATTGGCAATCGATGGCACGAAACGGATTAGGACTTTGATAAGCAATGAACATTTAGATTGTATTACCGTCACCCGTCGTGAGATAAGCGTCCAACAAGTGTACAAAATTTCCGAGCGGACACAGGAATGGAATGAGTTTACCTCCATGTCTCACTTTTTAGTGGCGTTTGGACCTAAATTTTGTGTTTTTGAAGACCACCTTAACACTGCTTATGACCACGTTTTACATTTTCCAACGTTGTTTCTTCGTCAACAAAAAGCAAGTTGGCAAGAATATGAACAAAGTCGCCGAATGGTACAAGTCTCACACCGTTTTATTAAAACGGAGAAAAAAGCTTGGTGAATCGTCCGGGCAACCAACTTTCTTTGACTTGATACATTGTTCAGTCTATTCCTATAAATAGAGCTTAGGAGTTGAGAAAAATTCTTTGTAGGACCGAAAGTTGAGTGCATAAAAATATCTACTTAGTGTTCCCTTAATTCAAAACATTTACCACTTGTTGTTCCCGCTTCAAATTTCTATCGTGTATGCTTGTCACTTGGTGTATAAAAGGAAGAAAAGCATAAAAAAAGCTCCTTGTTGTAAAATATTCACTTCTTGCAGAAGCAGTTTAGTATGCACGGCAAAGAACAGGGAACAGTTCAATGTCTGACAGCGTCAGAAGGTGAGTGCCACTTGACCATGTCACTTTCAAAAGATGAGCACAACGCCTCCCCCAACAACTATAGCTTCTTAAGAAATTTGATTTTTTTAAGGTAAAGTTGCAGTTCAATGAACATGGAACTTTGAGTCTTGCTGCAAATTACAGAGATTCAAGTCGTTGCTTGAGCGTTGAACGCACCTCAAAGATGATTCATACTCTATACCTCCATTTGAAAAGAACTTTAAAAGCACGAGCTGTTGGAGCCATCCTCTTTCAAAAACAACAAGAAAAAACAAGAGTTTCAAACATCGATAACAACACTCCAACGTAACAACAGCAAACAACAACAACAATGGATCAAGTACAATCTCTCGTCGTCGATAACGGATCTGGTATGTGCAAGGCCGGTTTCGCTGGTGAAGACGCACCTCGTTGTGTGTTCCCTTCCTTGATTGGTAGACCAAAGCAACGTTCCATCATGGTTGGTATGGGTAACAAGGATGCCTATGTTGGTGATGAAGCAATGTCGAAGAAAGGTATTCTTGCATTGAAATATCCTATCGAGCATGGTATTGTCACTAATTGGGATGATATGGAAAAGATTTGGCATCATACCTTCTACAATGAATTGAGAGCTGCTCCTGAGGAACATCCTGTCTTACTCACTGAGGCTCCATTGAATCCAAAGGTCAACAGAGAGAAGATGACTCAAATCATGTTTGATACCTTCTCTGTTCCAGCCATGTACGTTGCTATTCAAGCTGTCTTGTCCTTGTATGCTTCTGGTCGTACCACTGGTATTGTCTTGGACTCTGGTGATGGTGTTTCACACACTGTTCCAATCTATGAAGGTTATGCGTTGCCACATGCCATTTTGAGATTGGATTTGGCTGGTAGAGACTTGACTGATTATTTGCAAAAGATTCTCATGGAACGTGGTTATTCCTTCCATACTAGTGCTGAGAGAGAAATCGTTAGAGACATTAAGGAAAAGTTGTGTTATGTAGCATTGGATTTTGAAGGAGAAATGAAGAAGGCCTCTGATTCTTCCAGTATTGACAAGTCCTATGAATTACCAGATGGTAATATCATTACTGTTGGTAATGAAAGATTCAGATGTCCAGAAGTGTTGTTCCAACCAAACTTCATTGGTATGGAATCTGCTGGTGTTCATGAAACCACTTTCAACTCAATTGGTAAATGTGATATTGATATCAGAAAGGATTTGTATGCCAATGTAGTCTTGTCTGGTGGTACTACCATGTTTGAAGGTATTGCTGACAGAATGACCAAGGAATTGACTGCTATGGCTCCTGCATCCATGAGAATTAAGGTTGTTGCTCCTCCAGAACGTAAATATTCAGTTTGGATTGGTGGATCAATTTTGGCTTCTTTGTCTACCTTCCAATCCATGTGGATCACCAAGGAAGAATATGAGGACGCCGGTCCAGGAATTGTTCATAGAAAGTGCTTCTAAGGCAGCCAGAAATTAAACCATCTTGATTACTCTTAATAACCTATCCACTGGTATTTCAATTATTTGTTCGAGGAGAAGGAGTTTTGTATGGCACAACAAATTTTGGTTTAGAGTTCATAGTTATCAGTAATTGTTGGATAGCTTTTCTACCAAATGTGTCAATGCTTCTGGTACCAATGGCTGCAAATGTGTATTTTGGAGTTGGTGGGGTTGTGTCTTCCCAATCTAAATTAGTAATAATATGTTTGTTGTTCTGATTCTCTACTTTGCAGCTTGCTTGATACCATTGTTTGTCTTTCTGTGAAAACACAAACAATGGAATTTTAACACTATTGTTATGAGGAACTTCTTGCAAGGTCTGAATGAAATTAAGAGCAAACAGTTGACAACCCCAAGCAGTACCTCCATCTATTCGCACTTGGCTCTGATTATTTGATGTTTTCGGAATAAAACAAGTAGCAATGGCATAGCAACTGGTTGCATTTTGAATATTAAACTAATTGCGACGTAGAAGATCCAACTTGTAATTATTTCTCTTCAAATAAATATTAGCTTCTTCTAATTTAGGATCAGCCTCTCGGAGCTGAATTGGGGATAAGCATTTCACGACTGCTCCATTTACTGAGGAACAACAATGACCTGCAAAACTAATAATCTCAACCTGGCAAACTTTAACTGCAACAGACACCCACTCAAAATCAGCACCAGAAGCACCTCCGCTTACGCATAAACGCCGAGCAGAGAGTGGTTCTTTCGGCATTTTTTTAAATTTTCAAACCTTACGCAAGAAATCCAACAGAACTGTTAGCTCTGTTCAATGGTAAGTATCACAACCAATATTTCTTAGATGAAAGAATAGACTAAGGGCCTTCGGTCTTATGTTAGAATTGGATTTGATGAATATTTTTCGTTGCTTTATGTTTTAAACTCTTAAAAAAATGCATTTTACGCCAACACGGAGACTTATTTCACCCTTTGATTCCTTCTTTTCTACCAACACGCATTCGGAATCAACTTGGCAATCACAAACAAAATATAAAGCAATAGAGCCATCTGAGCCACTCTCTTTGGATGATTCCGAAATTTTGGAAACTCAAAATAATCAATCATCAGGAAATTTGGATCATACTGTTGCAAGTGTGTATTGCGAAATGTGTGGAGAAGAATTAAAGGATATGTTTGAGTATGAGCATCATTATGAATCAGTGCATTGTCATTTATGCTCGGAATGCGAATTAATCTTTCCAAGTGCTTATCTATTGGGAGTTCATTTAGAGGAAAGCCATTCTTCCTATTTCGAAGTTTGTTTACATAAAAACAAGGATTCTAAAATGTATCAATGTTTGGTGGAGGACAAGTCGATATGTCATGAAATGTTTAAAACGAGCGAGGAACGAGATTTACACATGATTTCACATCACATGTACGAGCCTGGTTTTAGATTTGAGAAAATGGGTCGTCCTTTGAATAATTTTGGTGAAACCAGTAATGATGAAATGTTGGAATAATTGAATGATTTTATTGAATTTTGGCATTAATTATTATTGAAAGAAACAAAATTAGAGAGAATGTTGACTTGAACATAATTATCCTAATAATCATCGAATAGTGGTATATATGGGAAATAATGTAGGAATGAGACAAAAGTCAACAAACTATGAAAACTAGTAGAGAGTGAATTTCGAATCGTTGAGGAAGAGAATGGCTGTTGTGTGGTGGATTGTATGGTGTTGATGGATTTGGTTGTGATCGAAAACTCTCACACACTCACACATTCAACTATTTACAATCCCTTTCGTGACATAAAGTTACGAGCTTCGTTCAAAAGTACTTGCTTCACCTTATCATTTGCATCATGAAGAGGTGTTCGACGATTATTGTCCTCAATGGATACATCAGCTCCATTTTGAACGAGTAATTTTGCAATTTCAATATCTGGATTAGGATTCACAAAAACTTTGTGGAGAGGAGTTTGTCGATGAATATCTTGTTGGTTCACATAGAGAATCACTTCAGCAGGTTTGTCGTCCATTGAATTTTCTGTTGAATTTGGAGCCTCCTTACTCTTTCTTGTCTTTAAATCTTGCTCCAATAAATAATGTACAACTTCCTTCTGTAAATTCTGAGCTGCAAAGTGTAGTGGTGTCATGTCTTCATCGGTCGTTGAGTAAATGTTATCATTATACTTTTCCACTAGGTCCTTACAAATGGCCTTGTTTCCTTGTTCAGCAGCCAAGTGAAGAATTGTCTTTTTGTGACGGTCTCCAATTTTATAATCTGCTCCTCTCTCTAATAACAATTTGACCACATCATATTGTTTGTATTGCATGGCACAATAGATTGGAGTGGTCATGTTATCATCCACTGCATTAATATCAATATATGGATGTTCAATCAAATAATCGAGCATGAGTCTATCACCTCGAATGGCAGCAATGTGCAAAGGAGTCTTTCCATCTTCTTCATTCTGACAATTTGGATCAGCTCCTTGCAAAGTAAGCAAAACAACATCTGCATAATTATTTCCATCAACAGCCAAGAAGAGTGACACTTCAAGAGAAAATCCTTCATCATTTTCTTCCGTTTCCACAATTTCTGGAAATTCCAATGGATTTCTAGCCAATTCCAAAAATTTGAGAGTACTCTCATTGCTTTTCAGAGTTCGTGCCAATTGTTCAGCACCCTTATTTCCAATATGATTATCATTGAGTGACAATCTCTCTACTAGAGAACCATTCAAAATGGATTCTGCCAAAGCAATGGCTCCATTATCATAAATTTCATTCTTATCCAATAAAATTGTTTTCAGTGTCGTGTTGCGAACCAAAACAGATGCCAAATCTTCGGATCCTTGATCACTGATTTGATTACTTGATAAATCAATGAGTGAAATGGATTTGCTTTCCTTGATGGCTTTGGACAAGGCAGTCAAAGTTTCACATGTCAATTCATTGTTGGACAAAATAATTGATGATAAATTCTTGGTTGTACTTTGAATTCCATTCATAATTGGAACACATTGTCGATCTGTTAACTTGATATCAGAGAGATCCAATGTCTCAATTTTTGGATTTCCATTCAATGCTAAACCCAAATAAGCAAAATCCTCATCCGTAAATGTTGAACCCTTGGTAAGAACTTTGCTAAATTTCCACACACTCGATTCAATATCAAAATGAAACTTTTTCAACGCATTGGCAACCTTTTCAAGATCCTGAGGTTTCGAGCCAGAACCCATACTCGCTGCTTTTGGATGATTCAAAGCCAATACTGCTTGAAATGTTTCAAACCAATAATCTCGTTCTTCAGTGGTTTGAAATTCCAAATCCAAAGTTCTCTCTTCACCAATCAATGAAAAACATAATTCTTCCTTGACTTTCTTGGATCGTTTGAATGGTTTGGTGTTACAACCCTTTTCAATTTTTGTAAAGACGGAAATGGATTCATTCGATTTCTTGGTCGATTTGTTATCGTTTTGAATGGGTTTCCAAATAATTTTGTCGTAACTGGAACTGATAGAGACCCATCGTTCGTGTGGAGAACCTTGACGACCGTGTTTGATGCATTTGAAACCTTGTAGTGTTGTTGTTGTTGTTGATGTTGATGTTGTTGGAATATTGTTCATTGATGGAATGATGTAATGGATAGAATGAAAATGTTCGCAAGGATGATGACATTCATGTGGTGTAATTTATAAAATCAATATTATAGGAAGATAATGTTCAAAGTAGTTGTGTGGTTCCATGTTTTTATCCACATATTTCATACAAGAAAGCGTCGACGAGAGAAAGTTGATAGATGACAACGATGTGAAAGATAAAGTGTGGTCAAGAATTTAATCATCATCTCCATATTTCGACCTACCTGTTTTTAACTTCTTCAAATAATTCTCAATCTTTTTCTGTTGAACCAATTGTTCGTACATTTTGACGACAAACGAGCAGTGAAAAGAATTATTGTTATTTGTAATTAAAAATTGATTGTTGTTTTGGGTGGAAAATGTGAATGATGGAAAAATTAATGATGGAAAAAGTAACGGAGTGCTTTTGATGTGTAGTCTTGGTCGGAGTGTGTTTTTGTTATTACAGAAGAGCAGAGAGGAAACTTCAACAACACGAAAGCAATTTTTTTTCGCCTTTGACAGTTGACGGGCTTGTGCAAAAAACAAACAGACAACTCGGCCCCATTCAGAAAAACTTTAACAAATTCATTCACACTTTTTCTAGACATTCGTGTAATTTTTAAACCTTATTTGATCGTGGAGGGGTACTATTTGTACTAAATTTTTATTTCACCTTATCAGTTGTGTATTGTTGAGATAAACAACTAATTGATATCTTTACTGTTCATTCCGAAATGCATCTTCAAACATTATTGTGAGAAGGATGTTGATTCAAAATAAAAAATGGGAAGAAGAGAATTGTACAGAAAGTGAGTGTGTGTTTTGATTTCTTTTTTTGAATAAATAATAATTCATTATTTCGTGATGGTGATAATTGTTCATTGAACTTGTTTGTTCATAGTAAACCGAGCCTTCATAATGCTGCTCCTCTTGCTGCAGCTCATTCTCAACCACTCGGAATTACCATCGGAGCAAGGACCACTGCTCTCAAGCCTCCCAAATATTACATTCCTCGTGAATATTATGAGAGAGTTCTGAAATATATGAAAACAAAAGAGCATACCAGTGAGCTGGCTGGTGTTCTCACTAAATTCTTGTTTTCTGCAAAGGATTGGAAATATTTCTATTTTGATCATCGATGGAAGGAATATGCCAATGTGCGGAGAGCTTTACGCAAATTAGTTCAAATGGGAACATTGCAAACGTTGTTGAGAGGAAAATACTTTGTGGAAGAGGATGGAGAAGAATATTTTGCAAAATCTGTTCAAGAGGAAACGAACAAGAATACAACTGTTGTGGAGTCATCGTCTCAACAACAAAAGAATTCTGAAGTCGTTGAGAGAGAAGAGCAAGTGAAACTTGAAGCAGAGAATGAATTAGATCAGAAACAACAAAATACTTCAAAATCCAAGAAAAAGAAAGAGAAGAGAAGGAAAAAGAAACAACAAGAGGAGGATTTAGATCTTGATGACGATGATGACAATGGTGACGATGGAACATTTGATGGATTTGAAATACAACGAGAAGAAGATAAAGAACCATTATATGAACTGAATGAATGGAAGGAAGACAAGAAACAAAAGAAAAAGAATGCTAAAAAAGGCAACAAGCATTCAAAGAAACAAATCGAAGAAGAGGAGCCAGCGACAGAGGATCAATTGCTTAACGAAGACAACTTTAAAGAAGAGCTCGGTATACCCGTTCGAACTGTTCACATTGATTTTAACAGTATCAAGAAAACATGCTCTCAAACTGAAAAGATTGATTGTGCTGAATACGACTCGGTCGTGCAAATTACTTCTTCAGGAGCCAAAAAACCCTCAAAACATCATCACAATAAGGATTTGGAAGAGTCAAGTTCTTTACATCACACTATTATTCAGGTTGTTGAAGGTGATGTATTGTCAACAGCTATTTTGTTGAAAAGAGCCAAATTGAATCCTATAATTTTAATCAGTGGAAGTCAAACATCACCTGCAGGTTCTTACTCAAAAGGTGGAAATACACAAGAGGAAGATGTTTGCAGAAGATCAGCGCTGGCTCTTGCATTGGCTGATCCCTATCGATTTGATGAGAACAGAAACTGGGTAAGTATATATATGAGCTTTCTGATTTCATTAAGGATTTTATTTTCTAAATTGCACTTTAGACCTATCCCTTACCAGAGTTTGGAGGAGTTTATGTTCCTCATTGCTTAGTGATTCGTCAACCAAAGAGCGAAGGATATGCCTTTTGTAAGCATCCTACCACGATTGGTATGATGGTCATGTATCCCTACATCAACCCTCCCACAGAGAAGAGAAAAGTTGCTGACCCTACTACAGTGGTCACAGAAAGTGATGAGTCAGATGAAGATATGCAATATGAATTGTTTGTTACAAGCAAATTGGCTAACTCAATCAAAAAGAAAATTGCAGCCTACTTTGAAGTTGCTTTACGAAAAGGACATGACGCACTGGTTTTGGGATCCTTTGGGTGTGACAATACTCATTCCAATCCTGCCTATCACATTGCTTCATTATTTAAGGAAGTTTTGTCAAGTGACATTTTCAAAGACAAATTCAAGGCTGTCATTTTCTCCATTGCCCAAGACAATGAGTCTGACAGCAAGTTAAAGAACGACTCAGACGAGACCCTAGATGAAGAATCAGAGGAGAGCAGTGACAGACAAGCAGTTGATGAAGAGGAATTGACAGAAGATCTCGAAGTTTCTAGCTCTGTTGAACCAAGCACAAACACTCCAAAGAAGAATAATTTATCAATATTCTCCAAAGTCTTCCATGGAAAAGAAGATGCTCCCACTGCTGAACATTTTATTTCCACAATGCCCTCTGCTGTCACTCTTTGAGGTTGTCGAACGAGTTGTTGTATGTTTCGTTTCAACACATGATTGAACGATTTTAAACGATTTTATATATTTACAGTAGTTTTTAAAAATGTCTTCATCACATCCCTACATTACAGTCCGATATATCAAGGCTTCATCGTCATCATCGGAATCATTCTCTCAAGACAAGGACCAACACGTGATTGAGGCTCAATTTCCTCTTATTGAAATTAAACCTCACAAAATTCCTTCATCATTTAAATCCAACAAAAAGGTCCGAACCGAACCAATTCCATCAGTAGAAGAAGCAACTACAAGCAATAACGTTCATTCTTATGAGGATCTTATAGCCCATGGAAATACAACACCAAGCAAAGAGCAACAACAAGAACAGAAGAATTCTCTCACCTCTCGGAAATACAAAGTAGACATTAAAGCCATTGCCGATTACTTTAATTTGGAAGATGCAGACTGCATTCTACAAAAGGACTGTGGTCGTATGTGTATGCTGATGGATCATACGGTAGTTCCATACGCTTCGTACATTGTCAGCGGAACCATGAGATCAACAACAGTTGCGGATGAGTTGCAATCCTCAGGCCAATGAAGAACCCTCTCAAAAAGACAGGAATTGTTTTTGATCGAAGAATGCAGAGCCATGTAGGGAGAGCTTCACATCCAGAGTCTCCGGCTCGATTGTCTGGAATTTGGAGTTCGTGTATTGAAGACAATAATTTTGACAAGTTGTGTACAGTTATGGAAGGACGAAAAGCTACCAGAGAGGAGTTGGAATGGACACATGCATCACATCATGTTGATGCAATTATGGCCTCAAGGTTGGACATGTTTAATCATACAACTGACGTATTTGTGACTGAAGAGTCTGGAAACGCTGCCAGATTGGCATGTGGAGGCTTAATTGATCTCACTGAACAAGTGTTAAAAGGGGAGCTAGACAACGGCTTTGCTGTAATTAGGCCACCAGGGCATCATTGCTATTACGACAAAGCTTCTGGTTTTTGCATCCTAAATAATGTGGCAGTAACAGCTAATGCTGTTCTTAGAAGAGGTCTTGCAACAAGAATTGTGATCGTAGATTGGGATGTTCATCATGGAAATGGTACTCAAGCAATATTTGAAGAACAGTTTCGGAGCAAGTTTGACATACAGGAAAAGAGTAATGAAATTCCAGATATACTTTTCTTTTCTTTGCATCAGACACGAAACAATTTTTATCCAAACACTGGCAATTTGGAGCAATTGAGCTATGCTGGTGCGAAACGATTTATTGTCAACATTCCTTTCGACGAAGTGTACGGCGATCAGGAAATGTTGAATGCATTCGAGCAGATTGTAATGCCAATAGCAAAAAACTACAATCCTGATTTGGTGATTGTGTCAGCAGGGTTTGATGCAGTGAAAGGCGACAAACTCGGAGGTCAATTATGCTCTCCCCAACTATTTGGTCATCTTACAGCTTTGTTAATGGAACTTGCCAAAGGAAAAGTTGTTTGTGCCTTAGAAGGGGGTTACAAAATTGAGGAAACAGCATCATGTGTGAAAGAATGTATTTCAGTGCTAGTTGGACAGGAACCAAGTTCTTTGGTCTATTTAGTAGAGCCTCCTTACTTGAAGGAAGAACAAATTCAAAAACATACGGACATGTTGCAACGAGTGAAATCATTTTATGCAGAACTATTCAAAAGAACGGTCGAGTAGCAAGTTAATTCTAGAGCTTGTGCTTAAAATTCTTCGATAATCACTTCCTCCGATGTTGCTGGTGCATTGGTTGTTGGTGTGACACCAGACTTAATTTTTGGAGTTCGGGGAGAATTTGATGCAAATTCAAAGGCGCTAGAAGAAATATTTGGACTACCATCAATGGAAGATTCTTCGTCATGAGAATAGTGAGACCTATTACCATATCTTGGTGATAGATTGACTTGAGAATCTAGCCTTAAACGTGCTTGAGAGTAAGCCTCCATTTCTAAATGGTGAGACATTTCTATTTCGGCTTGGAATTTCTCGTTTTCTTGAACAATTTTGCTTGCCTTAGACTTGTCCAACTTGTTTTTCATTTTCTTCCCTTTGCCTTTGCGAGTCGAACCTTCTTTCGGATACGTTTCAAATTCACAAGGCCTTCCATGATGTCACGAATGGTGTGACACTCATCTTCATCACTGGACTCATGATCTGATTCAAACAAAGTCAAATTGAACTCTACTTTTCGTTTGGCAGTTTTCATTCTTGCATAGGCAGCTTGATCATCTGGAATAAATAATTCATTCTCAACAACTTCCCATTCATCGTCTTCAAATTCATCATTGTGCTCACACAATGGGTTTTCAATAATGTGCCACTTTTCTTGTTCGTCTTCATCGAGTAAAATAACTTTGGTCATATTAGTCATGGCATTACCAAAGAGTTTGTTATAGAGCTGTTGCAGTTTTTTGGCATTTTCTTTACCATACTTCTTTTCCAATTCCAGACGTGCTTGTCGTTCCTTTTTCCTGTCTTTCTTTCTTCTCACATAAATGTCATAAATCAACATGCCCAACACAATAACAATGGAGGTCACAATGACAATACTGGCAATCCATTCACAGAAACTTCGAAGAGAACTGTTTCCTAACCAAACATTGTTGTCCACTAAAAACAATAATCCAAAGAATAACACCAACTCGGTGCACACCAATGACACCCATTCAAGCAAGTTGTGGAATTTGGTCTTGAAAGGTACATATTGTGAATGCAATAAAAATGCCACAAATACTGTGATCAATGCAAATGTCACTGTTTGTAACGGCAATAAAAAGGTATTGAAAATTGAGAGCAACAACTTTCTACACGTGATTATAATTTCCCAATAGAATAATCTCTTTTTAAATCTCATTTGTATATATTTAAATCTCAAATCAAAATCTTTCACTCTCTCCAACAAGACTGGATTCTTTGCTTTCCATTTCATCTTCTTCAACTCTTGTTTCGACAAGTCAGGATTATGAATTAATAAATCTCTTCGAATTTGAAGTTTCAACTGTTTCTTGTAAATATAGAGACCCAAAAAGAAGACCAACGCTCCCAAACCAAATATTAAAAAGTATAAAATTGATAATGGTAACATGGCATACCATTGTGGATCTCCAATATTAATATCTGGACTTGCAACAAGTGCACACGTATGGTCAGGTTGTGAAATACAATAGAAAATGTCACTTGCTTGTGAAATTATAAAAGCAAAAGTAAAACTGAGAAATGCAGTAAATCCATTGATCAGTTGGTTAAAGAAAATTTTCATCTGACGAGGTGTCATCTTTTCTTTACACATCCACACCAAGAGATTTCTCAACCATACGTATAAGTTTTTGATCCAAATCTTCCAATCATAGACTTGCTCTTTGATTAGTCGAATTATCTTTTGTTTCATTGTTTCATGTTTTTCTTTTTCTTTTTGCATTAAAAATTCAGCTTCGTTCAAATCGTCATGATATCGATAAGGTTCCCAATATTCGTATTTCACTAAATGTCCATATCGATTCACAATGGCATTTCGAATCACTCCCAAAATAAATAACACGATAAATAATATTAAAATATAAAATGGGAACAGTGTGACAATGTACCATTTCGTGACGTGACTCATCTCAGCAAAGATACATTTAGGATTAATAAAATCAGAGTTGAAAATAGTTGCTGAACTTGCTGTAAAAGAATATTCCATAGCTACGGGCCATTTGATTTGATATTTTGTGAACATGGCAACAACTTGGAAGAATGAAAGAGCAATAGAAATAGAGGCCAAGTGAGCCACCTTAATACTACTAATTAATAAGAAGGCCAAAACAACGACAATCATCACGAGACCAAATCCTAATAATCTCCAAATAGCATCTGATCCACATTTGGAACAAAAACCATTAAATTTGTAATAACCAATATCACAAGCTCCACATTTTCCAGAAATGTAACCAGCGGTACAATTGTTGATGGAATATCCACCACAAGCTTCTGCTGGAACACAACTATATACAGTAAAATTATCATGTGTTCCAATCCAATAACCATATTTTGGTAAGGGATGTTTAGATCCTGGATTGCAAATCATACTAGTAGGATCACAAGGTAGACAATAATCTGACAAGTCCGATTTAGGTTTTGGATTCAAATAGTAACCAGATTTACAAATACAGAGCTCTAGAGAATTTGCACTTTCTGCAAGTGTGAAAGAATTCACAGGACATTGAATGCATTCAGTTGCTCGATAACTTGTGGAATATGAACTTTGAGCACATTTGATGCAATCATTACTTCCATTATTGGGTTTGTAAAATCCTGGCTTACATTCCAAACATGGTTCTCTAAAAGATGGACTTCCATAACCGGCAGGACAAGCCACAAATTCAAACATGGACTTGGCTGCAGCAGAAAGTGTGGAAGGATTATAAATTTCACCATTCAAAGAGTACCAATCTCTTCGATTATAACTAATTGAAATGGATGTGAAACCTTTTTCACGTTTTGGAGATTTACAAGTAATACTGGTGCTTGATTCCACACTACAGGGCTCACTAGTAAGGAAGGAACCAAACATGGCTCGTACGTCTTGAACATTTTTGAGGGAAAGATCAATTCCTTCGACAGCAAGTGTCACTAGAATGTTTTCATAGGTCCAACTTTGTTTTGGGCTCACACTCAAAATTTTGAGTTTTTCATGAGTGTACATGTAATAAGTGTTACTGAGCTCTTGTTTGGAAGTATAGAGCTGAACGGTGAATCGTGTGAAATTTGCAATTTGTGCTGAAACTTGACAGGAAAATTCATAAATGACACTACTTGGGATTTTTGGAACTCGTACAATTGTAGAATCTGGTAAATTGAATTGACATCCGACAGCTGCAGCTAAATTTTCACCTGTAATGACAACTGTAGTAGGAAGATTTCTTTCAATAATGGAAGGATAAACACTGACAAGACGTGGCTCATCGTACTTGTTTTTCAAAATTACTGAAGTAGAATAAACATCAATGTCATTAAAAGTAATTCCAAATGAAACTGTAAATGGGAATCCAAGCAATGAATATTGTGATAATGTTTCATTGAGAGCAGGGAATAAGATGTACATTTCCGTACCACTACATTCAAATACTGAGCTACCTGTCAAACTTGTTTTGGCATAAATGGAATCCAAGCTCATGGAAATTGAAGAAATACTTGACGAACTGGTAATTTGGAATTTCAATGAAGAAGATGCATAGCATGGAAGATCATTATCAAATGAAATGTACAAATTATTTGGAACAATGGTTAAAATTTGTCCGTCCAATGCAAAATCAGGAGTTGCATTTCGAATTCGTTTGATAGAAAGAGCACTTGTGTAATTCATGGTTTGAACATTTGTAAAAGTCATTCCAGAGTCAATGGATAGCATGAGATTATAAACTCCAGAAGGCAACGCATTGGATGCTAATGTTGGAGCGAGGTCAATACTCGAAGGTCCAACAGCAATGACAGAAAGAGGTGCTTGTGTCTCTCCTTGTAAAATACTTCTCATGACATTTTTCACAACCATTTTCGCAAAGACTTGATTCTTATCGAAACCAAGTGAAAATGTTCCTTGAATTGAAATTTTGGAGGTGAAAGAGAAGACGAGAGATGGATACAAACCACGATAGAGTGGTGGATCGACAATATTGTACATTAAATTTCCAAAACCTCTCAATTCTTCAAAAGTGTCTCTACGATAAAGAATGACATGATAAGAACCTGCAATCGTTGGAAGAGTCAAACAAAAGTATTGATTGGAGTAGATGGAACATGGTGTGGTCGAGTATTCAACTCCATTCAATCTTAATTTCAGTCCTAGTTGTGAAGAAAGTGTCGATTCAGGAACTCCACTCAGAGTTATATTCACAAACTGTCCAGCAATACCTTGTTTGGGATAAACAGAAACAACACTTGAATAAAAATTAATAAAATCTCCCTTACTGATGAAAGAATATCCATTATCTATGGAAATTGCAAGAGAGAGCTTGAATGAGAGTGAACGCGTTGGATGTGAAATTTGTTTCGTTGAAAATGTAATTTGATTGGAAATGTCACTAAATGTTGCATCATAAATCACACTCATCATATCGTCAAACAATTTAACTTTTGGTTGAACATTTCTTGGAGCGTTTGATAAAGTAATAGACACGATTGTTGGTGTTAATATTTCGACCAGTTGAGGACTCACTTGATAAATAGATAAGGAAGAAACTGTACTCATTTCAATAGTGGAAGAATGAGTGTAAAAGGATTGGAATGAATCAAAACTAATATCTACGAGAATGAAACCATTCGAATTGATGACAATGCTTGGCATTGGACAACTGATAGATTTTTCTGAATTTTTGTAGCATGTCCAAATGTCATTGGTCACTAATTGAGGATTGGAGATGGTTCTATAACGCACAGCAGGTTTAAATCTATAATCTACTTTTGAATCAAATGTGAATGTCATTCGATCACCAGCTGTGTATACCTTTTGTAGATCAATAAATGATGGTGAAATATAACTCACCAATGGTTGCCTTAATATTGAAAGTTGAGGATTTAGTGTCATGGATGGCATGTTGTCAATCAATACCACAACTGGTAACTGGAGTGATTTCAAATAGCCGAGATCCATCTTTGGTGTCATGCAACGAATCATATTAGTCACACTATTGGAGCATGAAGAAAATGGAATTAAATTATTTTGATAAAGGAATGACATGGAATAGGAATAGGAACTCCAAGTCTGATTGGTTGGGTAATCAATTGAGAATGGAAGTGAAATGTTAGTTCCTCCCAATGGAGAACCAATAGTGTTACTACTAGATAATGACAATCCTGTTTGTAATATTGTAATGGATTTAGCAAGAGTAATGGAGTTTGAATTATACTCGAGTTGAATGTTGTACTTTCCAGGTGTTCCTGTGATTTGTTGAAGTGAACACTCTACACTCATGGAAGAAATTGGATTAATGGCCACACTGAAAGAACTAGCTCCATTCCACACTTTGCATGTAATTGGAGAAAAATTTGAATCAATGGAATATTTCGAAAAGCTGACAATGGCCTTACTGAATCCACTTCCTCTGGTCACAATATCCGAAATTGTGAGAGCATAGGGTGAAATTTTGTCAACTTGTACAAAATCATAAACCACGAGTGAAGTAATGCTAATTTGTGAAACTCGGCTAGGATTAGAGGCTGGCATGTCCGTATTGATGACATCAAGCAACATTGTTTTCCTTACTGGAATTGATGGTTCAGCAATGTAATTTGATGGAGAGCTTGATGAATAATTTTCCTTGGAAACAATAAAAGGTGCAACAAATGATAAAATTCCACCACCTACAGAGCTACCCAAATCTAAATATCCACTGTCCTTGTTAATTTTAACATTGTAGTTCAAGTTGGAGGCAGATGTATCAAAGTTAAGTTGGAAGGATTTGCCATTGAAATTTGATGTTGAAATGTCAGCTGAATTCCAATTTGAAATGACAATGGGAGCACTGACATAGGTTAATTTCTTCTTATTTGTGATCAAAATGTATGACTTGGAGAAATCATCGAACACGCCCAAACTTATATCAACACTTCCTTTGGATCCAATTGAATTGGTAATTTGTTGAGTGAATGGACAATTGACGGTTCCTTGTGTAATTTGGTTCAATAAAACTGCTTGCTGTAAATTAGATCCAAAATAAGCCAAACACACTACTTTTCCAGTTTCAAGAATTTGAATATCAGGAATGGACACTTGAATGGTTGGAAGTGTCAGAGAGTTGGCACTGAGAGTGGTGACAAATGGATTAATAAAATAGATCGATTGTACTGTCTGGAAATAAATGTTAAATGGTGTTGATGTCAATTTGTACGGAATGGTTCGAAGTCTACTCATGACATAGACGTCAAATGCTGTTTTGGTATTTCCATGAAGAGATCGACATTGAATATTACTTCCAGAAACAATGGCCTCAGAAGCTGCAAGCGCAGACGCTACATCTGAAGCACAAACAAAAAGTAGATCAGTCGTCACGAAAGGATTTCCATTCAATACTACTGCAACATCCACAGGACTTGTCAAAGAAACAAATGGTGTGACATTGAGAGGCACATAATTTTTCTCAAAATAGATTGAAATCAAAGAGCTCAATGTCTCCACATAACCATCTTTTGAATAAATAATTTTCACTGAATTGCTTCCAATGGATGTACTTGTCACGTTGCATTTTAACTTGTCTACTCCATTCACATTATTACTGATTTGAGCTTTTGTGATTTGACCTCCCATGTCACAATATAAATTTTGCTTGACAGCATCTGTTGGCGTCAGTGATCTGTAATTGACATCTAATAACAGTTCATTCATCACATTGATCAGTAAAATATCACTTTGTGAAGAGGACAATTGGACATCAAAAGGTTGCAACACTTGGAACAAACCGCCATTAGATACAATATTAATAAGCACAGGATAACCATCCACGAGATGATTTGTTGAAGCAGAAATGATATAATTAGCTGCCTTTCCAAAATACGAAGATACCTTAATCTCTGATGTACTTTGAACTTGTGAAAATCCAAGAGTGGTTTCAATCTTGGTGTTAAATCCATCAAAGAACTCGAGTACAAAACTCGTGTTAGTATACAAGGTCAATGGAGCTGAGAATGTAGTAGTCACTTCGGATGATTTTCCTTCCAACACAAATGGAGGAAACACACTCGTGACATTTACCTGCATGTATGGAATATATGAAACAGTCATTCGATTATTATTCACTTTCACTGGATATGGATAAAATGTTTTGTACGAATTTGGATTGGTTAGTAAATTAGGTGTCATGCATGAATATTTCTGATCGCTCACCAATGAACATGTAAATACTGCAGAATCATCTCCAATAACGTATGCATTGATTGTGGGAGTGTTTGCAAAATCTGCTAACAATGAAATGGTATCTCCACCAATAAGACCATACGAAGGTGTGAAAAACGATCCTCCAATCACACTAACTGCAACCGGAGCATTGGTAATTCGACTGGATGGCTTGAAATTCAAAATAATTCCAATCGATAGCTTGTAAAGTCCAGAAATTGTTTCTGTCAATGAACAATTAAAGATTCCTTCTTTGATGATTAGGGCTGCCACTTCTCGTGTCGATCCAGTACTATTCTCCCAAATGCAAACATAGGAAGTTGGAACTCCAAAAGATGCTGTAGTGTTAAACGAAGTCATCACTGTGAGAGAAAATGGTCTTCCAGTTTGGACTAGACTCTGAGATACGGATTGAATCGATACAAGTGGAATGGTGGTAATCCATTGATCCGTATTGTTAGAAAGTGAAAATTCAAAAACTTTTGAAAGTGTTGCAAATGTTTCGTAATATCCAACCGTGAGTGTTAAAAGTCCATAAGTTTTTGAAGTTGTCGCAAAAGCACAAGTATACTTATTCATGCCCATGGATGTCAAAGTTCCATACACGGACCCAACTACAGTATTTCCCAAAACACAAACAGCTAAGCCACTAGTAATCAATTCTGTTGGAATGGTTTGGGAATGTGTAATATTCAAGCTGAAGGAAGATCCAACAGTTAAGATTGTATCATTTGACACAATTTTAGTGGTTCCTGTCGTTAGAGAGTAAATGGATGGACTGAATGTTGAAAACTGTAATGGTTGGTTGTCCATTGTAAAACTATTCACAGAGAAATAAACTCCAAGATTGACAATACCACTCACTGCCTTATTGAGGATGGTACTATTCACATGACAAACAAGAATTCCATTTTGCAAAAAAGTGGCACTCCATCGAATGTTTGGATTTGCTTGGTCGTATTGTGCAAAACAATCCCATTGTATACTAAGTGTTGGGTCATAGGAAGTCTGAACTTGAATGTAAAAGGGAGAAATGGAGTTTGAAATAAAAGCTTTAGGATAGGTCTTTTGAATGGTTTGAATTTTGTAGGAAATGACCTTTTGACTCATCGTAGTAAGAATAGTATTGTAATTGGTACCATCAATAGGAATTGTAGATTTCATGGTTGGAGTGAATGATTGAACTGAAGTAGTGATTGGAAGCAAATTCGATGTCACATTACAGAGAATTTGTTTGGATGGAGTTTTTTGACAAGGAACTGTCACAGAGAGAGCAGGTGAGTACAATTCGACTTGATAGTTATTGGTAAAATAGGATCCAGTATCAATCATTGGAGTGGAATTACTGTAGCTGAAAAATAGTGGTGAATTTTCGGCAATGTTCAAATAATTGGGTGAAAATTTGGTTGTTGTGAATGAAATGAGGAAATTATTTCTTGTTGTCTGAACCATGATGTTATCATTGCTGACTTTTTCTCTAGAGACATTGAGGTAAACATTAAGAGTTGAGGGAGAGGAAACTCCAAATGCTGTTGAGATGACATCACATCGAAACACGTCACTTGTCAAAATGGTGACAGGATACTCATTGGTTCCAACAATGCACTTGTACTCAAAATTCGTGTTAATCTTACCATCTGCAATCACTTTCAACAGAATGCTGTTCAGAGTTTGTGTAATGGAATAATCAATAACATAGGGAAATGATTCTGAAATTCTCAAATACTTGTTCACAAAGTAGTAATTGGTAGACACCAATAATTCGCTCTTCTCTGAATCTGAATAAATAAATTCAATTTTTGGAACAATATTTGCAGGGAAATACTCGTTAGAAAATGAAACGGTATTAGGATTGTACATGAAAATCACTGAACAATCTGAAAGAATTATCGCAGGAAAAATAGCCACAGATTTTGATCCTTCATAATTATTCAATTGTATGGAAAGGTTGGAGCAGTTGAATTTTGCCTTATTGAGCTTAAAGTTTTGAAGTGTAAAATTCTGTGCCTGATTCTCTGAATATAAAAATCGACTCGTGTGAAGTGGATGAATTGTAATCGAATTACCTGCAATAGGTATACTGAAAGAGTTGGATACTGGAATAATACCTTGTCCATTATCAGCTGCTATTGTAAGAGATGTGTAATAAATTCCATTACTATCAAAACTTGGGCTTGAGAGTGTATAGTCGATGTTGCATCTCACTGCATTTCCTGTTACTGTTCCTTGAAAATTATTTCCATCAACTTGACAATAGTAATTTTGTTGTTTCAAGTCTTTGTTGACAGTAAACAAAACTTTCAAAGTAGCAGTGACCTTTCCAAGATTCCATTGAAGCACGGCAGGTACTGTAGAGGAAATATCTTGCTTATTGAGATAAATATAAGGTGCTGTGAACAGTGAAACATATTGGGACATATACAAATTGTGTTTCACTGAAATGGACAGTGAGGTACTTGTTGTGGCGTTCTCATGTGGTACGGCAACGTTGCACTCAATGTTTGATCCAGAGAGAACAGCATTGGAAATTGTGTTGTTACTCGAAATGCATACATAGCTGTATTGCGGACCCGTATAAGGAGTGCTTGTGGAAAATCTAAATTTGACAATTGACAGGTCACTGGTCACAAACACTGGTTCGCTGGTAATTGTTTGAACGCTCACAATATCCATGGTAAGCGATGTTCCCACTGCATAATTTGAGTTGACAGCACTTTGAGATTTTCCAATATAGACCACTGAGACTGAATACCTATCGACAACTGTCAATAATGTCGACGCACAAGTCACAATGGAACTTGTCGAATTGGTCTGAATTCCAATCACTCCCACATTGGTCGTTGCACCTAAATTTCCTTTCAGTACACAATTATAATCTGAGGTCACACTGGTAAGGGGTCCTTGAACAAGTATGACAAATGAGACAGGACGGCCTCCCGATGCACTTTCAATAATACTGCTTGGGTATGAATAGGAAGTCATGGTATTTTGATTTAAAAGTAAAAAACTCAAGCTGTAATCCATGTATTGGACTCGTGTGGATCCAAACGTGTTGGAAAGATAAGTGGCAGGTGACATGGTTAAACTGTAATAAGCATTCCCCTCATATAAATTAATGGTCTCTAAAGTACGAGTGAGTGCAACAGATCCTGAGCTACTGAAGAGATAAATATTTGAGTTGATCGGAAGTGGAACGTTATAGGAAATATAAATTTTTGGATCTCCAGATATGATGACATTTGACTTGTAAGCTGTCAGAGCAAAGTTTTTCACAACAACTGTTTGAGGAAGTTGAGCAATCACGTAACCATTATCTGGCGTGTAAATGTCTCTGTACCTAACAGTTAATGTTCCATTTGTTTGTCCATTTGGTATTGTTAAAGGACACTCAATGTTAAATTCAAAATTCCACCAGGGTCTATCTTGCTGGCTTAAAATAGTTGCTGCTGCAAAAGTTGTGACTTGTGAGTTAAATGTTAAATAGCAATATAAATTCCTCTTAAAAGTATCCATTGCAATGTTTCCGACCGATGGTACATCTTTCATTGTGACTTGAATTTTTGGATTTTGTGGAGGCACTAAAACAAAGTATTGATCTGGTTGTGGATTTGTAGCTATTAAGGCTTCAGATGCCTTGGGAACGGTTCCTAAACATGTCTCTTCAGTTTTGTAATTCAAGCAGCTACATGTCGTTTCGTCATCAGTGGTCCAAGAGAATTTACAAGAGCATCTTTGATCTGTGCATGTTCCTCTGGAGTGGCAAACCTTTGTGTCATTGGATGGAATTCCAATGCAATAGCTGTATTGGCAATCATCTCCAAGGTAACCTGTTTGACAATTACAGACATTTAAGCCAACACAGGTACCTTTTCCAGAACAAGCGTTTGGATCTGCAGCAAATTTTCCGTTACACTTGTTGGTGAGACATCGATTATTTTCCGAATAGTATCCAGTATTGCATTTGCATATATTATCTACTGGTTGTTTTTCATTGCCCACATTCACTGTACAAACTCCATTTTGACATCCTTGTCCGTCATTGCATGTAAAATTTTCACAATTAGGTCCACTAAATTTAAAAGTATAGGTACATGCACACGTGTCAATGCCAACACAATCACCTCTTCCTAAACATACGGATGAGTTATAGGAAGGAATTCCAGCACATGTCACGTATTGACATTTATCACCAACGTAACCAGGTTTACAGGTTTCACATTGGGTTCCATTGGAAGTTGCAGAGCACGAGCATTTGTTGAATGACATACACGATCCTCTTCCATTACAAACATTTGGATCATTGCTAGACTTTCCAAAACAAAAAATTCCTGGCTCAGCGAGAATTGAAATCTCTGTAGGGCTTAATACTCTCTCGAAGATTGCAAGTTCGTCTAAATATCCTCTGAATCGGTTATTTGAGGCAAAGGTAATATTCTTTTGAATGGTAAACACTCTTTGGTGTGCGATCGTTAAATATCCTTTTGGCTGAATAGAAACGTTTTTCTTATAATTTGTGGCAAATTGTGTTAACGTTCCGTTCAAATAGAGTTTTAGCACACCCGTAGATGAGCTCCAGGTGACCAAAACGTGATGCCATGAATTTGTATTCAAATTCACAGTGGTGTCAAAAACTGTGGCTGCATTGAGTGCAGAACGAAAGGCAAAAGAACCATTGACAGAGAGCTTTAGACTTCGATAATCATCAATCAAAAATCCAAAGCTAAGATCATCGGTTTGATAAGCTAATGGAGTTCCCTTTTCCAAATGATCACCCTATTTGATGTCAATTAAAATATTAAGGTGCATGATTCGACAAGTCAAAAAGGGAAATATAAATTTCTACAAACCTCATTGGTTGATTTCATCCAAAAAGATACAGTGACCTCATCTTTGGGGAATGCAAAGTCCTTAATTTCTATCCTTTCATCAATTTTTACACTGGAAGGATCAAAATACATGGATTTTCCCATAACTCCTGGAGCGAATAATGGGTTTGTGATGGTACTACTAATAACATTAGAATAATAATCAGCATACGTGTCTTCTCCTCTCATCCACAAAATACAATCTCCATTGGTGCTGTTTGCACTGGATGGCTGTTGTGGTTCTGCTTGTGTTAAATTACTCATTTGTAAATTACATTTTGGTCCATAATAACCTGAAAAACAGCGACATCCAGTATTGGAGGTGATACAAACACCATTTCCACTACATTCATCATTGGCAGTACAAGTACTACCAAATAAGAACGATAATTCTTGAACAAGTCCTGTTGATGTGTCAATTACCTTTGGAACACCTGCTGGTTTAAAACCAACTCCAATATATGAATAATTTCCAGAATAATTTGTTAATAATGAAAATGCTGGATTTGAAGGTAACATTTCAGGTGGAGGATTATTCAAGGTTGCACCATATCCAACCACACTATCATAATATCCATTAATCATTGAACAATTTGATAAAAATACAGAACCTAGCATGAGTGACAGACCATTCACACTAGGGTTTGCCATAATTTTTCCACATGCTCCTCCATAAAAATGATTATCTGTGTCCGAAGGAGTAACCACAAAGTTTTGAGCTAGCAGCAAATCTTTCACATGTAAAAATTGCCAAACCAAAGAATTATATGAATTGAAAAACAAATTATCTGCTTTGATAAAAGTAATAGGTTCAGAAAGATAGATGGACATGTTTGAGTTTGGATTGTACAGGAAGGCTGGTTTTCCAGAAATGAACGTAGGCGAGCCACTTGTCAATTTTAAATTGAAGCTCGGATAGTGAGAATTCCCATTCTCAACAAGGGTACATGTCGCTTCCTGAGGATACATCGGAGGAGGAATGAAGGTTGGTGATAGACCCAGCACATTCTTTTCGTATCGGTCTGTATGAAGATAAGATATTGGCAGGTGGACGGAAAATAACAAGAAATTGTGTGAAATTGAGAGAATTTGAAAATACATACATTTAGTGGCAGCTTCAGCACATGTGAGTGGTGTTCGTGTTTCAAAAACATATGCGTTTACTCCAAAATTACTGATTCCAATGAATAATGTTATAATTTGTATCCAAACAATCATCATCATCACGAGCGACGTGATGCCATCAGAAGTGACAGATGGCATCTCGATTGAAATTTTCCTATTCACCATTTTTATGCTGGCAATACTGTGTCGTTAGTGTATCAACGTCGAATGATGATATATTGATGTTGATACAGAGTATTGATGAAAATCCGAATCAGTAAATAAAGACTTTCAACAATCCGACGGAGTGTGAGTTCACAGTGTTTTTTTAATGATGAAAACTGATGTTCAGGTCATTCCAAATAAAACATAGAGACCTCGATATTCCTCTTTTCGACAAGAATTCATCTTTAATACTTTTCCTCAATAACTTTAGAGAAACATTCCACCATGAAGATGGAGTCATTCACATCAGAAATTTCACAGAGCAACCAACGTTGTGAAACCGCCAAAACCGATTCCCCCGCCATTCAAATTTTGAAATTAAAAAAATATTATCCATATGGACAAGGTGCTCTTGGGTGGATTGGGAGGAAAATCAAAATCATTGAGTTGTTGTTGGTTGGTTCATCATCCGCATGAAAAGTAAGTGGTGAACATATTTTGAAAATATCAAATTTCCATTGATGATGATTATTCTTGAAATATATTACTTCCGAAAAGTGTGTTGATAACTACCGATGATAAGAGTCAACTCATTGCTATTTATCATAACGAACACGCCGATGATGTAGAAGAGAAGAAAGAAATTTCATCGTGCAAGCAAAAAGAACCTACTTGTGCTGCCTTTTCTTTAGACGGTTATCATTTGTTTGTTGGTTCAAAAGATAATGATGTGAGGAGTTATAAATACCCATCTTTTGAATTTGAAGGTGTTATTACACGCTCAGACCATGTTATTACCAGTGTGAGCGTCAACAAGAATAATTTAATTAGTATTAGTAGCATGTCTGAAAGCAGCTCTGTTCAAATTGTCGATGTGAGTGCTGTTGAAAGGCCAAAAACAGTACTTAAAATACCAGTTACTGGTGGAGTTCTTTGCTCCAAGATCAATTCTGACAGCAACATTGTTGCATTCATAACAAGTGACAGAGATTTGAAAATTATTAACGTTGACAATGAACAAGAATTATTCCACAGCAAACAACAAATATCCAAAGAGATTACAACATTCTGGAATAATCAGCAAGGAACCACAGATTTCTGTCCTATAGTCATTGCATGGAGTTTGTGTGGAGACGTGCTGTTCAGCCCAAATGCCACCATTATTGAAAAAGATTCCAAGTTATGGAAAAGGAATGCTATTACGAAAGGAGAAATCTCGAACGACATCTACATCACATCCTTCTCTCCAAACTCTGTACATGTTGCACTAATTGATCTCGACAAGAACATTAATTTATTCGAATATCAAGCTTTTTCTTCCAAGAAGCCAAAACCTTACCAAACAATTTCTCTTAAATCTGTAGTAACATCAATTGACTGGTCCAACAATTGTAACAAATTCTTTGTGGCAACCAAGGATGGAAGTATTCACATGATTAGCCACTTTATCAATGAAAAGAAACACAAGTCTACCTACAAGGTTGTAGACAACGAACAATATATTAAGAAACTTCAAGATATTGACACGGATGATGTACTATCATTAATTGGTGGTGACGACAGCACTGAGCAAAAGAAAGTCAAAAAATTGGCTGAAGAAATCATTGACGATGATGAAATAGATGAATTGATGAAGGATCAAGAGGAGCATTTAGTTGAAGAAGAAGAAATCGAGCCTCTTGAAGTTGTTCATAGTCAAGAACAACCAACAGGTCTCAAAGAACATGATTTCGGTGTTGATGCATCCTCATTTAACACTGCTCCTATCACTAAAAAGCATGCTGCCATTCAACCTACTTCATCTCCTTTTGAAAAAGTTGAAAAAGAGTATAAGAGATACTTGGCCATTACTCAACATGTTGGTTTAATCACTGCTTCAACCAACATGACTCCAGAAAGTGCTCCTTATTACAATATTCATATCAAATTTAATCTTGCTGGATACTCTGAAGAGAAGTTTAACGATCAACATAAACCTCACGTGGCTGCTTTGAACGAAAATGGGATTGTATTTGGATCCAATGCGAACGATCTCATTCACAATACAGTCATTCAATTCAGAAAATTAAGAGTGACACACCAAGATAAAGGTTGGAAAGTTAATTTACCATCAGACGAGAAGATTGTGCTGGTCGCCTTGGGCTCATCCTTTGTAGCAGCAGGTATAGAAAAAGAAACCAAGACTGGTCAGACCCGTTGCTCTTTGGTCAGAGTTTATTCAAGAGAGCAAATGAATCTTGGTAATATTGCAGTTGGTGGAAATTTAGTTTCTCTTTGTGCTTCTGAAAACAATCTGGTCATTATTTATCAACAAGGAACAGGTCTCTACATGGACTGGTATGACATTTCAGTGTTCAGCTGTCTCAAATCACATAGAGCATTACCATGCAATGAGCTTCTTTGGGCTGGTTTTGGCACAGATACCAAAGATTTACTTTATGTCTTTGATAGCACTCAAGTTTTATATCTACTTAATCCAGATACTGATTCTTTCTCTGCTTGGTGTGACTTGAAGAAAAACAATGACAACTCTACACACTTTATTAGCATTATTAGTGACGCTAGTATTTACTCAATATTATGTGGTAATCATAGATCTACACCTAGTGCAGGTCATGATATGACCTCATTCAAGCTAAATGCTACCAACATTGAGGATGTATTTATTGGATCCACAATTGAGTTGGAGAAGGGTCATGACAAACCAATTCGACTTTCTTATGCTCGTTATGTCACTAGGAATGTCCATTTCAATCATGCATTCAGAAAAGGAACAGCCACAAAAGAAGACATTGTTGAGGTAGATCGATTAGTTATTGCCTTGATTACAAGATGCATAGAATTGAAAGAATTCACAGCTGCTCTAAACTTTGCCAAATTATTGAGAATGAAATCCAGCTTGAATATTGTCGCCAACTTTGCCGACTCACAAAAGGATTCAAAGCTTGCATCCACACTGAGAAGTCTCGAAATTTCTGCAAAAGATGTTAGAAATCCAAAATGGCCCTTCCCATCATTTGAAGGAGTCGCTTCTTCCACACCAAGCATTGCTAGCTCTTCACATGAAATATTCATGACTCGAGAGCAAGTCACAGAATTGATCAAACAAATGTTGTCTTCACACAATGGAGGTATCATTAATGGACATGCTGAATCTCGTTCATCTCATCCAACTGAAAAACCAGATCTTGAGACATTGAAATTATTTTCTTCCTCACAAGAAACCAGTTCTGTTGCCTCACTCTCACCAGTGTCAGCAAAGAGTGACAACAAATTTGAAGGAGAAGCAGAATTTGTTTTTGAGAGTCAAGCTTCAAACAAGACGATTCCTCAGATGTTTTCTCCCAAGAGACCTAGAAAGAAGAGTGTCGATGCCAGTGTGAAAAAGAAGCTTTCAAATAGCTCGAATAGCCAACCAAAGAGTCCTGGAGTGAATCCATTCCAATCTTTTAATACTAAGAATGCTACAAATAATCATGACAAGCCATCAACATCCACTCCTTCTACTACATCTTCAGGAGATCTTCTTTCTAGAATTTCTGAATTGGGAGGCGCCATTGAGAGTCAAGAGGATGCCAAGAAGCGAAAACGAGAAGCAGAAAAGAAGAAGGAGGAACAAGCTGAAGAACAGCCAAACAGCAAAAAGAAAAAGCAACCAGCCACTCAACAACCCTCTGTGTTGGAATTTGTGAAAAAGAATGTAGCCATTCCGAAGATAAGCTCTTCAGAATTAAGCTCAGCCACCAAGCAAGCCTTATTGCAAAAAGTGTCCCAAGATGAAGAGGAGGATGATTTGGATGTATCTGGCATCTTGAATTAAACTTGGTATTTATTCACAAACTCTTTATCACGAAAATCTAGAGATTCCAAAGTCTGTCTTGTCAATAATTACAGAAATATTTACAAGTGAGTTTATTTCATTGCATAGCTATTCAACTGCTTGTGATGCGTTGGTGTGTTCATGTTATTAACACTCTTCATTCTCAACTTCTTCGTTTGAGGAGTATTAGAAGGTGGATTCATGATGTTCGCATTGTTAGTGGCAGCTGCCATGGTAGATGTGTGCTTGGGAGGTCGTGGCGTTTTTGGTTGATGTGCCATTCTCAAAAAATTCACTCTCCTCTCTAGGGATAAAGTGTCATCATGCACAATCTTTCCAATAAATGCACCAATATCTTCATGATATTGAAGAAATTCTGCAACAGTCATTTGTCTAATTTTTTGTGGGAGACTAGCAATCTTCATTTTCATCTCCATTTCTAAACGTGTACATTGGCTATTTGTAAAGGCCCGTAACATTTTCACTCGATTATCAACTTCTTGTTGATAGGACACTTTCAAAAATGTTAATTGTTCTTCACCCATGAACATTTCTTTCACCTTACTTGCAGATTGGAGACTATTTTCCTTCTCACACGAGTCAAACGTTCGTTTACGCAAGATTTGGGCCAATGGTGTCCGACATTGCTTTTCAGCATCAGATTCCTTTGCTGATTCATATTCTTCGGATCGTGGAATTTCAATTTCAACATCTTGCTCTCGGAATGAAATGGACTTGAAATTTTCATCATCAATTTTCAATTTACTATTGCTTCGTTTTTTAGAGGCTATGATGGATGGTCGTTTGGATGAATTACAAGTTTCCGTTATTATTGGTTGTTGTTGTTGTTGTAATGGTGGTTGCTCTATGGTGGATGGAGGTACCTCCTCGAGTGGTTCAGCTTGTTGAATGTCCTCATCGGAATCGGCCTCAACCTTCTTTCTTCTCACGACTCGGCGTTTGCGTGTGGTGGTTGCACATGCCTTTCTTCTTCGTGGTGGCATTTTGTTGTTAATTTTTTTAACAGCTTTAGCATTTAACGGTTAGTTTTTTGGAGCGCGGGAAAGTATTTGAATGAACTGAAAGTGTTGCATGAGAAAGATCTACTACTGTTTCAAGCCAACATCAATTCTTGATAACAAGTGTTCTTCAGCACAACCGAATCATTTGTTCTTCAACATGAAGAACGTACCTCCATTTCACAAATTCCAAGCTTCCATTTCAATCATTCATTCGTCTTTGCCATTTTCAAACAAAACAACAAGTGACACACACGCAAAAAAAAAGTCAAAATTTGTACGGTACCGTCCAACGAAGGAGCATGCAGATCCTTCATCCTCCTCTCACACATGGAGCAGTAGTAATGGGCTTGCTTCTTTGTTCCATAATTGCTGCTTGCATTACATCCTCTTCTATGTTTGTTCACTCGTATCCAATCACTCCAATCAATTCCAATATTTATGACATGGGTGTGGCAGTGGATAAAGGAAATGCCAGAGGTGTTGTGGTCACTCTCTGTGATCAACCTCCTCTCTCTCAATTTGAATGCATTTTGTCTCCAATGATGGATTTTTGGGGAATGTTCGCCATGTTGGTCGTTCATGCAGAGACTGGAAATACCACACGTGTTGATTTTCCATTTACAACAAGTCAATCTGAGGCTGTCTATGCATCGCTACTATCCAACGATGGTCGATATTATTATTGTCATTATGGAGGTCGTTTTGTGCAATTTGATGCTCAAAATTTGAGATTTTCATTTGTTGGAACGACTCTTCCAGGAATGTCCATGAAAATGACTTTGGATGATTTTGGAAACGTTTGGTCTGCTACCTATCCAAAAAGTGGACTTGTTTCATTCAATCCCAATACTCGAGTGTTAACCGATTATGGTTATGTGTACAATCAAACATGGCTAATGTATCAAAGATATATTGCTGCTGATGATCAAGGATTCATCTATTTTAGTGTTGGTTATACATTGGGTCAAATTATTGCTTTCAATCCAAACACGAGTAGTGCAGTTCCAGTGTTTTCAGAATCGGAACGAGGGCCTCAACTCATGCCAACCTTGTATCGAGATGTGGATGGTGCAGTCTATGCTTCCAATGTCAATGCAACTCCCATCTATCGATTTTATAGAGGTAATTACACTACCCTTAATTCTCATGCAAAGGTTCCAGTTCCTTACATTAGTGGTCATCAGGGATTGTTCTATGGATATTTTCCATCCAAGAGACAATTGTTGACTTTTGATGTGGAAAACAAAATTTTCACAATTCGAGAAAAGAACTCAACAATGACCACAAAATCCTTCTACTATACATGTCGAGGTGCCAATCTTATGGACCTTCGTGCTACTCCTGACTTTAGCACACTCATTGGAGGTTCAAGTTTTCCAATGAACTTTTTCACCATGAATTCAACAGACGGAGTTTTCCAACATTCGAATATGTTAGAACAACCCAATGTCATCCAAGCATTTACGTATGATCCCTATGTTTGGATTGGAACATACCCAGTCGGACGTTTACTTCAATATGATCTCAAAAAGCCATGGATTGATCCCATTCCAGGAAATGCAAGTTCACTCAATCCTCGAATTCTAGCAAGTGCTGCTCCTCATATCATTCGTCCTACATCTGTTCTCGCTCATCCGAACAAGGAATTAGTATTTATGGGTGGTACTCCAGATTATGGTGGCACAGGTGGAGGTCTCTTAATTTGGAATCGAATCACTGAAAAGGCAACTGTGTTAACACATACCCAATTGTTGCAATATCATTCCATTAATTCCATGGTTCCCATTCCTGGCTCCAATGATTTGATTTTATGTGGATCGACCATTGTTACGGGAACTGGCGGTGTTGCTATTGCACCTGTTGCTGAATTGTTTGTCTTCAATATTACTTCGAGAAGTGTCACTTGGCGATCAGCACCACTCACGGGTGTGAGAAATTATTATGAATTGTATGGTGTGGCCTCGACAGGTTTCATCTATGGCTATACAGATACGAGAGTTTTCTTTGTGTTCAATCCAGCCAATCGTTCATTGATTCATGTGAGTCCAATATCTGGTGTCTATGTCGAACAAGGTCCTCATTCTTTTGCTCCTCATCCAAATGGAAAGGATGTTTATGTGACATTGGGAAATGGAATTTTCCAAATTCATCCTCAAAATTTCACACTCACACGAGTCATGTCTCTTCCTTCTGCAAAAACTTATCCATTCAATGGAGTGATTTTGAAGAATGGATGGTATTATTATCGATCCGATACGAGAATTCATGGATTTAAATTGTTTAACGTGACAAAAGAACCTCCTGTTCTGAACTCGCCTCTGAGTCCATCCATTTCACGACAAGTGTCAGCCCGACCTTCATTGAGACATACGTCAGGAGTTGCTTCCAGTGCATACAGTAACTACTTGAGAGGATATTTACTTGTTGGATGGAAGAGTATGATCTGGTTGGTAGCGAGTACGGTCGTGTGGTGTGTTGTGCAACACGTCATGTAATAGTTGCTTGAGTAAAATTGCTGTTCGTTCGGTAGTAATTCAGAATGAACGTTTCTGCAAAGAGAGAAAATTGGATTTGTTGAGAATTTCAAATGAACTACATTTTCTCTCACAACCTTATTTAAAACATATTTGGAAAATACTCAAATATGGAGTGTGAATTTCATTTGTATGTTAACAATCAAAACCACACATACTCATAAACAAATCTCTTCGCTTTTCACTGATCACAACAGCACTCCACAAAATGCCACCACAACTCCCTTCTTCTCTCAATCCTACAAACACTAATAACATTCAATTTTCAACGGCCATCCAACCGATCCGAGTGAGTGGTTGCAACAACAACAACAAGAATCATCAACCAACCATCTCAACAATCTCAACAACGGATACTCATTCCGATCCATTCTCATCAACCTCCTCTTCCTCCTTATTACCCTTTCCAGCACATATCAACCCCAAACAATTCAAACCGTTAGGAATTTCAAAACTCAAAGTGCATGCCAATAGAGAGAATACGAACGTTGTACAAGATGCATCCACAACCGTTCATCTGAATACTACAGCAAGTAAAACACCAAATCATCGAACCATGATGATTCACAACTCTCATCCAGTGACAATAACGTCACCAATTTTATCTTCCACTTCGGCAGAATCCTTATTACGAGCTGTTTCATCTTCCTTGTCTGTGAATAATAATAATAACCGTCGTGGAGTTGAAACATTCAAGAGAATGCATTCCATGCCCATGCATCATTTGACGAGATCGTTCAATGTCCAGTGCAATATTCAATCCTCATCGTCGTCATCATTGTTGTGGAGTTGTAGAACTCGGTGCTCCTCGGTGCATGCAAAGAGTGATCATGACGACGATTCAATTGAAAATAATCCAAATTGCTCACCTAGTTTCAATTCTTCACACTCGGATCAAGACATGCAAATCAGTGAAGAAAAGTCAACAACAACAACAACTACTACTCCAATGACTCCAATGACTCAGTCCTATGAGACATTGGTGAATCAAGCTTTGAGACCTCTTCACGAGTATGAATTTGTGATTACGAGCATTGCACGAAGGAGGATACTCATTGAATTTGTGAATTCTGAATTAACTAGGGAAGCAGAAACGTTTCAAAGAGAATTTTTGATTCGTGCACAAGTTGATGCCGAGTGAAAATTTTGATCGTGCAAAGTTGCATCTCACACAACTGTGTACAACAAAACTGCTGTTTTGGTTACTCCCTCTTTTTTTGAGTTTTCACAGATTTTAAAAGGGGAGTAATTTGTTCCTGTATAACATAGAGATTCTTGTGTTGTGCATATTCGAGCAATTCTGACAAGGAACGAGAAGCAATATCAGTCACAGTTTGTGTTAAGGCACTATTTTCAGGCAGTAGCAATGACAAGCTGTACAAAAAGTTTCTGAGTAATGGAGAGAGATCTGTATCTTCATCTAACGAGGAATAATTCTGAACTACAGCTGAGAGACTTTGACATAAATTGGTAATGAGGTCCAAATTTTGTTTGCATACACTTGTGATATTGTCAGAGAGTTTCAACAATGTCACAAATCCTGGAACTGTGGATTCAATAGTCAATAGTAAATCTTTTGAAACTTCAAAGAGTTGGACGAATATGTCCAAATGATTCGAAATTGAATTCTCTACATCGTACTTGATAAATTCATTATATAAAAGCGAGCTGAGGGCAGAGAAGACATCTGCAACCCATGCCTTATCATGCCTTAATATAAAGAAGTATGCCTCAAGTCCATTCTCTTCCAATAATCTCTTTTTTGTTTCATTACTGCAATTTCTAACAGCCATTCCAAAAAGTAATCTTAACACCATTTCTTTAAGTGGTAACTGGGACATGACAGCATGACTCAAAAGTTCAATACATCCATGAAGAGAAATTTCATCGAGTCGTTGCTCGTTAAACACACAAAGAGAATACAAACTGTTCACAACTTGGTTGTAAATTTTGGAGTTCACACTTTCCAAGACTTTTACATCCGATCGATACACAACCAGTGAAAATTCTTTAACGAGAGCATTGAGAATATTTGTAGAGGTAAGTAACTCGTGAGTATTGGTATTAAAAGCTAAAAATCTTAGGGATGTGATCACTTGACTCTTTTGAGAATCACTCAAATATTTGAATGAAGCCACTAAATTATCAATGACTGTCTTGTTAGAAAATGCAACATGAATTTCACTGTCACCATCCGAAAACATTAAGAGCATTGAGATGATCTTGTCAATGTAGGTTTTGAGTAGATTCAAGTTCTTTCTCTCCTCTGAAAAGTTGACGTTTTTGGAATTTTGTTTGATAATTACCGTAGTAGGTAAACTATTGTTGTCGTCCTCGTCATCATCATCACTTGAAGAGTCTTTATCTTCATCTCCTCCATAAATAACAGTGCTAAATTTCATGTCATCGCTCGATGAACTGGATGAATCCCAATCATCATCGGACGAATCTTCATCATCAGAGCTACTCAATGTTGTAGTTTGTTGTTCCTTCTTGACATTATGATCAGTATTTTGATTTTTTGGTATGACCTTGACTGTTGAAAAAGCATTTTCATCATCATTGTCTTCACTTTTGAGAAAAGCCAATTGTTTGGAAAGTACTACTGTTTTGAAAGAAGGTGATGTAATAGAAAGAGGAGCAATTCCTAAAAAAGTCTCTACATCTCTAAAGTCCTCTAAAAAGTTGGTAAACACGGCAGCAATCTTTCCCAAAAAATCATGCATCGAGAACAGTCTACAAAAATCATTTCTATCTGTTTGAGAGGTTTGAAGTTTCAATACCATTTCGATCAAGTCAATGGATTGAAACACAGTTTTGATTTGAATATTATCTGAAGAATCAATACTACTACTGAAAGCCAGTTTGGGAAGAAATCTTGTGGTGTCTTGTGTTTTTTTAGTGTTCAAAAATTTCACAAGAGTTTTCACCCCTTCACTGGCAATAAACATTCTCAGATTTGTCTTGTTTTCAATGCACATGCTGTGTAAGAATCGAATGGACTCATACCTTAATTGGGCGCTAAAGGAATTTGAACTCAATTTTGTGACTTTGGGAAACGCGCCAATGAGGCACAATTGTTCCTTATATTGCGGCTCAATCATGGATAATAGTTCGTTCAATAACTGCAGAATATACGTAATCACTGTTTCCTCTTCTAAAAATTCAGTCTTGTCTAAAATCTGCAATACTGAAATTAAACTTCTTTTTGATAACGTTCTGTTGAGAGCTGCAATAAAATCGTCGTTATCAGCCAGGGATTTGAGTTTTGATATGTCTGCACATGTTTTTAAAATTTCATCCGGCGAATGATTTGGGGATAGTTTTGAAATATGTTCATCTAAAATTGTTTGTATTTCTGCTACTTTGTCCACCTTAAAATCAATATCATCCCAGCTTTCAAAGGTTTGAGAAGAATTGCTTTCGCTCTTTAGCAAATGAGGTTTCAACTCCAATCCATCTCCAAGGGTTGATGTGTTAATTTCAAAGTCAATATCGTCGTCAGAAGATCCTTCTTTAAATTTTTCCAAATTCACTTTTCCATTGACCTCTGTCACAGTTTTCATGGTTGGCATTTTCTTTTCCTTTGAAGGAAGAGAGGACCAACTGTCAAATGAAAAATCACTATCAAAACTTGATCTGTTAATGAATGAAGGTACTTGATTTTCTTTTTCTTGTTTTTTGGCGATCCATGGATGACTCAATAATGTTTGAGCTGTGGGTCTGAACTTGGGTTCCTTTTTAAAGCATAACATTAAAAAATCCTCAGCTGCAGATGAACAAGAAGGAATTGGAGGATGATCGTCGTTTACAATTCGAAACATGGCTCTGTAAATATTTTCTGTGTAGTATGGTGGGAATCCTGTTAAAAGTTCAATAGTGAGACATCCAACAGACCAAATATCGCTCTTTTCACTCACTCCAGATTGTGAGATGGCTTCAGGAGCCATCCAATGTGGCGTTCCTGAGACGTCTTCTTTTCTTATCAATGACAAGGAGGCAGAAACACCAAAATCTGCTAACTTTACAGCACCACCTCGTGTTAACAGCACATTGTCACCTTTAATATCTCTACAAAATATTTTAGATTAAAATGATAAATTTAGTCAAGATGCACAAAATTGTCATTCACACTCACCTGTGAATAAATCCTTGTTTGTGTAAGTACACAAGTCCCTCTAAAACTTGTTTAATATATGAAGAAACAACATCTTCTGTGACCTATCATAATTTTGTAATGACAATCATCATGTTGACATGTGTCATTCCAAAACGTACCTTGTATTTTTTCACTAGAGATGCCAAGCTACCATTTTCTAAATATTCCATGATGATGTAAAATGCCTGATTCGTCGAATGGTGATCAATATATTTTACAATTCTTTCATGATCAAGTTTGGATAATAAATTAATTTCATTTTGAATGTCTTTGAGAGCTTGATGCTTTTTGAGAGGAATCTCTTTTATGGCCACCATATCCCCAAAACTCGATCTAAATCCTTTATACACAACTCCGTATCCTATCATGATGTGACAATCACAAATAAATTCCAATCGTTCAAGAAAATTTTGATTTCGTAACAAGTTGTCCACTCGAATTTTTCACAATTCCATTTTGTTGAAATACAAACCTCCTCTTCCCAATGTATCCGATTTTCTAAACTGATACTTGTTGTCAATGATGATGATTTCGTTTGGGTTCGTTGGATCATGATGATGATTTGGATCAGATGACGTGTTGTTCGAGGGTTGGTTTTTCCGTTTTGTCATTTTTTGATGTTTTTCGAAAGGAACGTTAAAATTGTAAACTCAAAAAAAAGCGAGCTGAACCTTTTGTGTTCCATCATCCGAATGATGATATGAAATGGTGTAACGCAATTCTCGTGCTTGGGTTCCATATGGAACAACATCACATACTTTTTATAATTTAATCACAAGTGTTGATGAAGAAGATGTTTGACAACCTCATCACCATATCGGAGCACTTTCCCTTGATGAATTTATATTGGACAGACGTTTGAACAACAACAACAGCATTCCATTCGGAATGAAACAGGATTATTGTTTGTTCATCTCTTTAAGAAACAGCTCTACATGCAACTCTCTCGTCTGTTCCTTCTTTTGATTCTCTTCTCTTCCATCACTGTCTTTGCCTTGTATCAAATATTGGACTCTAAACGGGCATCCACAACATTTGCTCCAATTTCCACTTCATGCGAATGTCCAGTATGTCCTTTACAAACCGATATTAAGAAGAATCAATGTCCTCCTGTTACGGAATGTAAATGTTATTCCCTCACGGAGAAACCCCCTATTGGCTCGGATGGTCAAGTCACAATGGATACAACTTTTGGAAAGGCTCTCTACAGACTATCAAAACAAAACGATGTTCGGATCGTACTTGAAATTGGTACCTGGTTTGGAGGAGGTGAGTATTATTTGTTCAATTCGACGATACATGATCTTGTTTGATTAAGGCTCTACACAATGTATTGCCCGAGGATTGCAAGAATCTGGTCGAGACAAATTATTGTACACGATTGAACTCTATGAACCTGCTTGGCAATATGCTCGTAAGACATATGCTCATATGCCCATTCGATTTATTCTTGGTGGAACAGTTCCTACTGAAATGTATTTGAAACCAGAAGAAATTCCAAACAAAGATCGACACTATGAGCTCTATTATCAACGAGATATTGAGCTTTCAAAGAAATCGATTCCTTGGCTTTATCCTTTGTGTTTGGCCTATAATTTTGATGCCATTCTTATTGATGGAAATGAATACACTGGTTGGGCTGAATATCAAATTATTGACAAGTATTGTAAACCCAAATATTTAATGCTGCATGACGTTGGTACTTTAAAGACCTCAAAAATTGAACAAGTCATCAAACAAGGAGGTACAGTTTGGAAATTAAGAGAAGAAGGTGAAGATGCAGTAAGGTGGCAAATTTATGAAAGAAGTGATGCTTTGGGCAGTCGTGTAGTCTGAATAAATTCCATCACAACAAAAAATCTCACACAAAAAAAATGACTTTGGACGATGTTGTGTTTTTGGGTATGTAGAGCAACATCTGAAAACCAATGATCATCATCAACATTACGATATGTGGTTATCTTTTATGAATTCAAATCATCGGATCATGGAAATTCAAATTAACGGAATCAATAGGTGATAAGATACCTCAAGAGGTACTCCGAGTGTTGCCTCTTCTTCCCCATATTTCCAAGAGATCACTAACAAGAGTATTGTCATATGTAGTCAAGTTTTTGACGGGAGAGTTATTGAGAGAAAAGCAAGACGAATTAGCAGTCCCATTAAATGGACAACTTGAGAGAGAATTAAAATCATCATTTGAAAAAGTGAAAAAGAAATCAAAATATGTCCAAGAAGTAATTGATAGCGCAATTAAAACTGGATTATTTTCAGTGATATTTACAGGTAGGAATTTATGAACTTTTATCGATTTAATGATGAAACTTTGAAATTTTCAACGATTTTCTGCTGTCATGAATTTGATCATTTTATTTAGGATTTTATATAATTCTTAGAGCCATGATTCGACAAAGAATTAAAATCCCATATTTGAGAGATCAACTGAAAGAAATGGAACTAGACGAGGATTTAATTAACCTGTTCGTGGAGGCATATGAAACAAAAAAGCAAGAATTTATTGCTCTTACAACGGAAAAGACCAGTTGGTTTAATCACATTGTAAACGTTAGATGGAGAGTCGATGTCACAATCAGCAACTCTGTCATGAGTAAGGTGTTCAAACCATTATTGCTTCTTCAATTCGAGTTATCGAACTCTCGAATTGTTACCATGGAGGTCACATTGGAACAATTCCACAAACTTCGTCTCTCGGTAGCTACAATTCTCAATGACATGCACAACATTGAAAGCCATCCAATTATGAAAATCAAGGAATAACCTGTTAAATAATTATTTACTCAGTATTATATAAAACAATTATTAATTTCCAATCCACTGCTTAATCCAGTCTAATACTGTGTCATACCACAAAATACTATTGGCAGGTTTCAAAACCCAGTGATTTTCTTCTGGGAAGACAATCATTTTGGAAGGGACCCCTTGACGTTGAAGAGCTGTAAAGACAGATAAACCTTGGGCAATGGGTAATCGAAAATCTTTACCACCATGAATAACCAGTGTTGGAGTTTTCCACTTTGTCACGTAGTTGATTGGATTGAATTTTTGATAATTTTCTGGATGAGTAAAAGGGGTACCTTGGAATTCCATTTCTGGGAACCACAGCTCGTCTATTATTTAGTGGTGCAACCATGAATGCTTCGTTTAGAACATAATCTAATACTTACCTGTGCTATAATATGCTGACACAAGCTCTGATAATCCGTCATGTGTTACAAAACATTTATATCTGCGATTTTCGTTGTGACCTAAAAGCCAGTTGATAGAAAAGCCTCCATATGATGCTCCCAAGGCACAAATTCTATCTGGATCTATAAAGTTGTATCTGGAGGCCAAAATATCAGTTCCATCTGAAGTGTTGATTGTTCCAAAGTTAATGCAACATGCATGTCAAAGTACTTACTTGTTATGTCCTCATAGGGAAGGCTGCCCCAATTATTGATAATCGATTTCTTGAAATCCAGACCAAATCCATCAGATCCATGGAAATTAATAATGATTGCAGCATAACCTTGGGCTACAAATAATTGAGGATTCCATCGGTAAGACCATGCGTCCTCAATTGCAGATTCTGGACCACCGTGAATAATGTTGACTGTTGGATACTTGTGTTGAGAATCATAATTTAAAGGTGTGAAAATCCATGCTTGAACCTTTTCTCCTTTGGCTCCAATAAAGTAATCTTTTCTGGGAACCACTCGAGGAAACTTGGTCAAAAATTCATGATTGTAGTTGGTGAGTTTTCGACTTGGCGGAAGATCCACGTTGGTGATTTTCATATAATACTGGTCTACTGGGGCAACAAAACTGTCATACGAATAAACAATAGATTCTCCAGGAACGACAACTTGTAATCCTGCGCTGTGGCCCTCCATAGTGAGTGTTTTACGGAAACCGGTAGCTAAATCGACCAAAAACAATGCATGAGTAGCATCATTTGCACATGAAATAATTACTCGCTTAGCATCAAACCAAACATGTTCACTGATCGATCTATCAAAATTGAAAACAGTGTCATTGGTTCTATCTGTCAACAAGTTATACAGATTCAAGTGAAGATTATCACTTTCATATCCTGGAGTATTCATTGCAAGGTATGAAAGAAGTTCATCTTGGAATGGAGAAAACAATGGATTTTGAGTTCTGGCTGCTGTAAACGATGTAATTAACTTGAGAGCATTAGAGGTAATTGGTGAATTTACATCTGAATACCAGTTGTTAACAGTCGTAACAAACATTTTCCAACCAGTGGTCCATGAAACTGCATGATCGTTGACTTCAATATTTAGAGCAATATAAGTTCCAGTTGTGGAGATGTCATACTGTTCATCTCCTCCAAATGGGCCAATTGGACAGTTACCATTCATTCCAAACATGGTATCAAATGGCGTGGCCACAAGTTTCAAAGAGTCAGATCCAATTGCAACTTTTTGTAAAAACACGTGGGACACCTTTTCTGGAATCCTGTATGCATCCCAATGTCTGACAAACAACTTGTCATAAACATATCCAGTATTAGAACCCTTGTTATCCCATTCATCATTCATTTTCTTTGAACATGCCAAGAGAGAAGACCTGTCATTGCAATTCAAATAAACTTGAGCACTGAATGCAATGTAAAACAAATTGGATTTCAAAGATTTGCTAACTTTAAAAGATTCAACAGGAATGTCATAATTTGACACGAGTGAAATCTGTGACTCACTTCCTTTCACTGGAATGGAGTAGATTTGAGGTCCATTTGTGCTTCCTCTACCAGAGCTTAAAAACAAAACGAACTGACTATCAGGTGTAAATTTGGGAGAGTAATCAGATACACCAAACTTGTTGGTCAATCTTCTGACCTCTCCAGTGGCGATGGTTACAATATCAATGTTTGAAGTTGTCTTTCCAGTTTTGGAATCCTAAAATTTTCGTGAATAGAGATCAGAGAGTATCCGAGAATGTAATTCCAATAAAACGGATGCAGAAATTGTTCATATACGTACCCATTGTTTCACAGAATAAACAGCAAATTGCCCATCAGGTGATACTTGAGATCCCGAAACTCTTTGCAGTCCCTGAAGGTCCCGAATATTCATTCCTATATTCGCCTGATTCTGAATGGGAGATGGTATGGCCTTAACATCTGATAGCAACATGATGATCATCATCACCATGAACACCACCAGAAAGGCATAGCTTCTATGGGAGGGGCTCTGCATTATGCTTGAAAAATCTTTCGGTTTTGATTTTTTAATTTTTTAATTTCAAAAAAATTATTTCATGTATCACCGAAGCTCCGTCCGATTTAAATAGCAACAAAGATATTTACCATTTTGATTTTGGCTCCATCTCCACTACAGTCGGTGCTTGTGGTGAGGTTGCTTGCCACTTGACTTTATTCCTTCTTTGATGATACACTGTTAAGGTCTGGTGAATTGAATAGCTAAGCGTAAGAATTACAACAAGGTGATAAGAACTGTTACCAGGTCGCTTTGACAGTTACCATACTTGCAGACGCCATCTCAAATCACTAACATCATGACCTTCGAAGTCACACAACAAAAAAATGCGATCGTCTCAATGTTGTTGGGTGTTGATAGTATTGACATTCATTCTTTGCATGTCGTTAGAGGTTCAAGCTCAGGTACATCTTTATGTGTCCACCTTTGGAAGCGACAGCAATTCTGGAAATTCCACATCCTCACCTTTCGCTTCTCTCTCAAAAGCCGCATCAACCATAATCACTCTTAAAAACACAGTCTACACAACCAACACGACCTTTTTTGTGAACATCTTTCCAGGAACGTATTTCTTGAACTCGACCGTAGTCATTGCTCGACCCAATCGATTGAACGATCAATTTTCCCCAGTGATTTGGAGACCTATTCCAGGTAGCTCTCGTGGTGATGTAAAAATCAGAGGCTCTGTGAATTTGCCTCCATATTTATGGAAGCCAGTAACAGTGGGTGCAAACCCTTCCATTTACAACATACTTCCCTGAATGCAAGAGGAAACGTCCTGCAATGTAACTTGACACAAGCAGGAATTAAATCAAGTCAAATCATTGCATTCAAAAAGCATGGATATGTCTATGGATCTCCTAGCTCTGGAAATGAAATATTCTTTCGAGGATTTGCTCAAACCGTTGCTAGATATCCTAACAAACTCTCCACACAACCTGTCAATGATACAAGAGCGATCCTCGATCAATACATGAATGTAGGAAAATTGAATGGAACCAACCAATTCTATTTCAACAGTACTTTGTGTCCAAACAAAGATCGATGGCCACTTGAAAAGTATCCCTTTGCATTTGGATATTGGAGATATGATTGGGCAGAAGGCACTGAAAATCTTCAATCCATAACCAGTGATGGAAAGATTACGTTTGTAGCATCAGAAGTTCCTCCTTTTGGTTTGGCCAGCAAACAACGTTTCTTTTTAGTGAACTTTGTCAGTGAATTGGACATGCCAGGTGAATATGTGATTCAGAATGAGATGGTTTACTATTGGCCCCCTTCATCGATTCAAAACGAGGATGACGTGACCATTTCTTTAGCTGATCATTTATTCTCAATTTCTTCACATGGACAAGTTTTTGATTCTCTTGATATGGGTTGTACGAGAGGTTCTGCAATTTCCTCACTCAACAATAACTATATTACAGTGAACAATTCGATCATCTCAAACACTGGAAGTATTGGTGTCGCCTTAGAAGGATGTATTGGTTGCAAGATTTTGAACAGTGAAGCCTATTATGTTGGTCAAGGAGCATTTAAGCTCAATGGAGGAAACCGTGTCAATTTGCTACCTTCCAACTCGGTGGCGTTCAACAATATTATTCATAGTTTTTCTAGAATTGGTAAAACATATCGACCTGCTTTTTCAATTGCAGGTGTGGGTATTACAGTCACTCATAATGAAATATTTAATGCAGACCATGTTGCTATCCTGTTTGGAGGAAATGATCATGAACTGTCCTATAACAAGATCTACGACGTCTGCAAATCTACCGGTGATTCTGGAGCCATTTACAGGTAAGTAGCAAAACGAATTTCATGAAGAATTGATTCACAATCTCTCAAAGTGGACGTGATTGGACGGTTAGAGGCAATGTGATAAAACACAACTTTATTTTCAGAATTCGAGGACCAGGATTTTTAGGAACTACGGGAGTTTATTTAGACGGTAAGTGATTACAGATTAATCAACATGTTTATTGACATTGGCAACAGACATGTTTTCAAGTGCAGCTGTGATTGGAAATGTATTTTATGATTGCTATCGAGGTGTTATTGTCGGAGGTGGTCGTCACAATCAAGTATTCAATAATATTTTCATCAATAACACTATTGGAGTCATGGCAGATCCAAGAGGTTTGACTTGGGGAGATAAGGATTTAGAAAATCAAATGTGGAACAAGTTGTTTGCAATGCCTTTTAATAATACTCTGTGGTCGAGTAGATATCCAGAGTTGGCATCAATACTTGAAAGAAATCCATTTGAACCATTTGCTAATTTCATTCATTACAACTTATTCACTACTTCTCCTTCTGCAATGGATATTAGACAGCCCTATATTTCGTTATACAGTAATTACACGAACAACACCTTCAATGTACCGTTAACCTCGTTTGTGAACCCAACTGATTTAAATTTCAATCTCGTTCCTGGAAATGTCTATGAAGCAAATAAGGAGTTGTACAATTTTGCCAAGATTCCTTTCGACGAAATTGGAACTGTGAAAAAATCACGACCTCCTGCTCCGTTGCCTTCTCCATTGCCTTCTCCATCATCGCCAGTGGTAAAACCAAGCAGTTCACAAACTAAACCAAGAGCTTCCGTGTCAGGAGTCACACAGATTTCACCTTGGAATCCTGTGGCAATTCTTGTTTATATTTTATTATTAAGCAGTTTGGTTTTGGCATAATTAGAGTTTTCTATCAAAGCATCTTTATTGTAGCATAACATTGAAAGCATTAAAACATAAACAAGAAAACATTGATAACAAGAAAGAAGACCAAGTTGAATACCACGTGTTTCTCAGCAGCAGACACATGGCTTTGTGTTCTTGGGAGACTGTTTTCTGGGTTCCTTCTGTTTGAATCCTCTTGGTATTGAGTGTTTTGGCCTTTCATACCTACAATTGTTGGAATTTCCACACGATAGATATCGACTCCTTCATCTTGGCTTCCATCCCAATGTGAGGAAAAGGCAACCATAGTCAAATCCTTGTTCACACTCACATGAATTTCTAATGCACATAAGCAATATAAAATTAATAATATTGGTGTAAGCCAAGCTTGATCGTTCACAACTACTTACCATTGGAAACAGAATGGTGGTGAGCGACGGCATAAATGGGTTTTGAAACATTCAACGGAACCAAGAGTATCTTGTCATGCAACCATTGTCTTGTGCCACTTGCTGCAAAGGTTGAAATCACAACCCATCCAGGAACATTGTAACCTTTACCGCTCACACGCAAAGCAGTGGTTGATCCATCCGTACAAGTTGGAAAGAGAGTGGTTCTTTGTCCTCTTCTCAAATTCACCATAAACAATTCCTTAGAGATGGACAAAGTATCTACTGAAACATAAACATCCTCTCCCAAATCATTTAGAGCCAAGTCAGATGGAGCATCAATGGATCCTGCCTGATGAAGGGTCATTGGTTGAGTGAAATCTAAAGAGTAAGCAATGGTGTTGTTGCTCATGTAAAGGACACAATATTGTCCACTCGGACTCGTAGTAACAGCTTTTACACTCTTTCCTTCAGACGCATTCAAAAATCCAACGATTTGATCTTGAACCACATCATACGAAATGACTCCTAATGTATTTCCAATAGAGTCCTCAACCATGAAACACCAAAAACGAGCATCTCGTGAAGGACTTCCCTCCGAATGGGTCCATGCAGCATGAGCAGAAGGCCATCGTGTTCTAATACGAGTGGACAAATCAGTGACCTCTAAAGTAACTTCGCTCTCGATATTGAGTTGATGAATCTTCATTCCAACACCCTTGGAAGGTAAATAATACAAGAGATTGGGACGAGTGGGATGCCAGTGAGGCTCTGAATCAGGATGAACCACCACGAGGTCCTTCCAATACGAGTTCGAATCGGTTCGATACAAATGCCAAGTTCCATCGATCGCATTCATGAATTGGAGAGTATTATTCGAATTGAATAATTGTCTTTTGGAACCAAGAATACTCTTGATTTCAACATTGTCCATGTTTGGATCTGAGACTCTTAACACACAGGTTTGATGAGTGGGATCTTTGGATGGAGTGTTTTTCTGAGGTTGTTCCATGGATGGAACGAACAAATCTTGACCATTCATTTCCATTGCCTTCTTGAGTGTGAAATTGGAAGCATAAAAGTTTTGACAAGGAGAGTGAGCATTCTTGATAAAATCATCTTCCATGGAATCAAGACTTTGAATCACAGGCATTGGAGATCCATCTTCAAAATAATAGGGACCATCCCAATCATTTAAAGCTGGATCATAGGTAAAACCAATGCGTTCCATGCGTGGTAAAACACCACCCTGTACGGAATTGTATCGTGTAGAGATTCTTCTTCCACGCATGGCTCCTTCCAGAGTGGTAAATCTTCCTCGAATAAATACATTTCTTTCCAATAATACATCTTCAATGCCTTCAATAGTTCCAGTTAAAGCATTTTGAGGAGCTACAGCACAAAGCCAACTTCCTGGATAGGTACTGGTTCCAACCTTATTGTCAGCAATGAGAACCTTACTTGAACGAATGTTAAATCCTGTAGTACCAATGTTATGAGAATTGTAACTATTCAAACCATTGGAATGAATTTTGATCGCGTGTCGAATTCCAGGTTGATTGGGCTGAACAGGATCATGATCACCTCCAACACTGTTATGAGCAATGAGTACTTGATTGGCAGCCCATAAACGAACCGAATGTTGGGAAGCCTTATTGATTTGATTTCCCATAATCACAGAATTCATGAAATAACCCATCAAGGTGACAACTGGCATGTGATCATTTCCAGAAGACAATTCACCTTGAATATTATTCTCAACAATAAAGATTTCGTGAGGCCAGTAATAACTTGATAATGGTAGACTACCATGATCCATGTAATACTTCAAGGCAGATGCAACATCCACTTGAGATTCACTGGTAGAAGGAGTACTCAATATACAACGATATAGCAAAATACGTGAGCCAGTAGTGACGATACCAAACGAGTTGGTAATATTCAAATCCATGATGGTAATGTCATCAGGCCAATCTGCAACTGTGTTTCCTCCAGATAATCTGACATTTGACACTTGAGGTTTCAAACCTGTGGAGTAAGTACCAATCAACACCTGATCGTCAGTGGAAGCAATCTGTACATCTCCAAAAGTTTCACCTCTTCTTAACAAGACTCTTTTTCCATTGAATCGTGTGGGAAGTGTAGTCATACGCACGGATCCAGATGGACATCCATTAAAATTGGAACTTGTAGAAACACAAATAGTGTTATTAGCTGTCCAAACTGTACTTGGATTTTGAACCGTAATAGTGATTGGAGGTGCATGATACGTAACATTGGTTTTAGTAGTTACTGACATGGAAACAATAAAAGTACCAACTGTGTTAAACACATGCGCAGCAAATGGTCCTCCAGTTTGCATGTTTTTAGAAAGTCTTGAAATTCCCCAAATTCCAGAGTTTGGATCTCCAAAATTGAAAGAATACAACACATCTCTAAAAGAATCTTGTTGCATGCCAGTAGCAGTCTCACTCACTCGAGTTCCAGAGCCATCAAAGAAAACAGCTAATGGTGCAGGACCAGAGAGACGAGAACCTCTGAATGAAGGACTTACAGTCAAAGCATGTTGTTGAGCATGCATGAAGGTGAATGCATTCATACATGTCATGAACATGACCAACAGAGAAACAGAAAGGCAGAAATCAATGAGTTTCATCTTATCTGTCAGTATAAATATTGTGTTTTTTTTGAATGATAAGGACGCTAAAACTTGGTTTGCAGAGCTCGTATTTAAGACAAGTTGTCTGGTGAGAATACCATTTCCAAAAAGAACGTCTTCGCGAAAAGCGTTATACGAGAGAACTGTACCATTCACGGAGCCAAGACAATTCTCCATATGACCAAGGAGATCTGAGGTTATCTTCGTTAGATGTACGTAAAATGTACGAAGTTGATAGTTTGTGACACCAAGTGTGAAAGAACTGGTGAGTTCCAAATGAATGTTCAAGGCGTGCTCCGACTGTTGTAACGCGAGAGAGTGGGACAGGTAATTGTTGAGCTATTTCTATTGTTGATACGTGAGTTGCTGCTTCCAAAACAATTTGAGTTGTTTGCTGACTTGCAATTAAGGATGGAATTTCAAATTATCGTACGATAAGCGTCCACGTTCTTAGGGCTGTTCAAAATTTTGTTTGGATTAAATGCAATCCTTGCTACATCAAAGTTAACGCTTGCATCTAGCTCAATAACCTTTTGGCACATAATTGAAAAAGTAGTAATAATTAATTTCAAGAAAATCCATGGCAAAAACTGACTACAGAGTGCTGTATAATCATTTCGATCAAGTATTTAAGAATTTCTAGTTTTTCAATTTTGATTTTTAGTCCTGATATGCATACACATACACAATCGAATGAGTGGTATTTAAGCATTATAAATGTTCGTCCACCTCCATTTCATAATAAAATTCCTGGTCTTTTCCAACGTCATTAAACCATTTTGCAAACTTTTCCAAAATCATTTGATGATCAAAAGCCAATTGATATTCAACACCTTTGACAAGAGAACTCAAAGGATAAAAGCTTACTGATTCGGCATCGTCGTCAGCTTTCAAATTACGTAATGCATATGGACCTTCCAGTTTTACTGCATAAACAACTGAGACTGTGTGACGACGAGGATCTCGTTGTGGATTACCTATTTCCAAATATTCACCATTAAATATAATTTTTAAATTGTATTTAATTACAAACAATACATGAAAATATCAAACCAATTTTGATGAATAATAAAACATTAAATTTGCAAAACCTACCTGCAACTGTGATCAGTTGAAGATTCTTTCTACCCTCCTCGAGCGTCTTGCTTTCAGAAACTTTCAAATGTGTTTCTTCTTCCAATTCTCGTAATACTGCAATCTCGGGATCCTCACCATAGTCTACAAAACCACCAGGGAAAGCTAAACATGATTTGAAAGGATCTCTTGCTCTGGTGATGAGACAAATATGAAACGAGCCTTCATCATCAATGTTATGCGATTGATGAACACGTACGGGAACAATGGCATCTACGGTAAGGGATGGATTGCGATATGTTTTAGTGTTGCTTGAATGATGATGATCGGTCTGGGAATGCATTTGGCTAGAATTTGTTGTGGACATTTTTGTTTGGAATGAAAAATCTAATCTTCGTGCATGACTGAATACCACCAGCTTGCAGGGTGGAAGCTTTTAATTAAGGTCCTCAGCAGAGAGTAAAACGAAAGGCAAGAAGCATTATTATTACCCTAACTCATCATGATTTTCTGCTTTGAAAGGAAGAAACATTTAAAAAATGTTGCAACCAAACATCAAGGAAGACTTTTTTGACTCTGATTTGGATGATCCGTTCTTCTCGGAACAAGCCAAGGAAAAGTATTTAAATAACAGCAACACTTCTGATCAAAATACCAATGATCAAATTAATATATCAACACAGATGGAACCTGTTCAATGGTCAATCCCAGATTCCGAATCGGGAGCGTATTTAAATACATTGGAAGCTCGATTGCAACAGTTAAAGAACGGTAGAACATTCGGAAAGAGTAGATTCTTTGGACACTCATTGAATCCCTCGTCATTGAGTAAAAAGTCGGGAAACCGGGTCATTGGTGCAACCAATAACATGGCGTTAAGCGAAAGTAGTAACTGCAAATGCAATGAAGTTTTTGGGGAAGAGGATGAAGAGCAAAATCAGGACAACAGTGAAGTAGTTGGAGGAAAGCCTTTATTGGCCAATTCTGAAGGAGGCTATTTAGAGGACGCTCTCATCGAAAGTTACGAAGGAGAGCAAGAATTTGTGGATTTACAGTTACAGGAAATGGAGCATGCAGAATGGACAATTGAATACTCGGTCAATGAGGAAAATTCTCAAGGCCTTAGCAATAATACGAAAAGATTTTATGATTTAACTACAGGAGAGTTGATTTTGGGCGACAACTCGACTGAAAAAGGAGAGGTGCAAGAATTGCAAAATAACGAAGAGAGTGACGAAGAGGAGGAAGTTGAAGAAGATGGGGAGGACGATATTTATGACGCCATGGAAGGAATGGAGTTGAAAGACGAAGACGAACTTAACGACGAAGAAGATGACCATTTTATCACATCATCAGCAGAAAACTCCTTTTCCAGCTCACAAACACCGAAAAGTAAGACGCCTTTACAAAACGAAGATGACTGGGAGGCTGACTTTCCTGAAGAAAATTAACATGTACGGTATTTACCTTCAACCACCTCACTATTTAAACAACAAGATTGTAACCGTACTTTCATTAATTTTATGTTTCTTCCTGTGCAGTTTTAACTTGTGACACTTTCTGTTGTGGTACGAATTCGGTATTTTAACCAAAACAAACGTTTAAGCCTTGACCTCGTTTCTAGCAGAGTGAAGTTCCGAATGACATTGGCTGAAGACTAATTCTGCAACATGACACTGCTTTTGATATGGTTGAACAGATCCTTACAACAACAACCTTTTCTGCTGGACAGACATTTTGACATACGGCCTTCCATTGCTTCATAGTTTCAATGAGCATTATTCAGGCTAACCTCATACAAAGAAGGAGATGCGTTACTGAAATACGAGAAAACTTGTTTTTCACAAACGACTCTTCAACGAACAGGCACAGATGCAGGTCATTTTCACTCTGTCACAACTGCACTAAAACGCTTTCACACTCAATCTCTCTCCTTAAATTTGAGAGACAAACCACTCTCTGATCGAAACGCTCTTTGATTCTCTCGCTTGTTCTCTCACCCTCAATAACTGTCTCAACTAACTGACTCTCCGTTTATCTCCAAATACACCACTTGTCACGAGTCAAGACTACAAAAAACTCGCGCACAACTCGACTACACTGAACACAAAAAAAAACCGAGTCTCAACACAAGGGTACTACACTCGAGAGCCAAACAAACCTTCCTTCCATACAACTCTTTAGCCTACAATTCTTTCCACACATAACATCCTCCAATAACATGCCTTCTCAACACATTCAAGAATTAGCAAGAATTCGTTCGGATATGAATGATTTAAGAGCTCAAGTCGCTTCCTCACAACGAAGTACTAACAATACTGTGGGCACGACTCCAAACAGTCCAAGACAAGCAGCTCTCAATCGAATGAACAATGATTTGAGAGCCTTGCGGGGATGCGTAGCTGCCACTGTAGCAAGAAGTCAACACGAATCCATGCAATTGGCTAGCGTTGATGTTGCATCTGCTCAAATGATCAATCAATTGAGAACTATGTAATGAATCTCAAAAAGCAGTGAGATATCTCGTCTCTCGTATTGGAAAGCCTCTGCTGAGAGTTGTAACAACAATAGAATTCTATTCATCAGATCTAATACTCGATAGAAACCTGTAAATAGAGAAAATTGAATCAACAACATCCATCTAAGAGTGAAATATATATCAAGCATATTTCACAACCTAAGTTGTACATCAATAACATTTGCGAAAAATAAAAATACTTCAAATACTTGCTCTCTTGTGAAGGATGGTTATTTGAAAATCACTACTCTTTGACTTCCAGTGTCACATACAAATAATTCTCCAGTTCTTTGATTCATGCAAGCAGAACTTGGCTTATTAAGTTGGTCGTAACATTTGATAAAAACTCCATTTTGTGAAAATACTTGAATACGATTGTTTAGACAGTCGACCACAAGGAAATTGTTGGTTACCTTGTCACACATGACAGACACTGGGAAAAAGAATTCACCTAGTGTGTGGCTTTTCTTTTCTCCCATTTGTTTGATAACAACCCAGTCGTTTTCTGCGTTTCTGCTCATAATGGATACCTTTTGAGCTATGAATGCCTCAGAAACGATCAAGTCTCCATTCAATGTGAACGCAATACTTGTTGGATGATTCACATTAATTTTTCTAATAAAATCTCCTGAACTTGAGCGAAATATGTGAATACAATGTAACAAGGTGTCACAAACAAAGACTTGATTTTCCGTCCTGGTTTGTGAATTCACCAAAATAGCCACTCCTGTGACACCATGTATTGGTTCTGTTTGCCAAATAGGGTTGCAGTTGGAACTTGTCTCTGAGCAGTGACGAAATAATGCTCTCAAATCATATTTGTGAACTCGTGTGTCATCAACTGGTAAAACAAGAGCATCGTTTCCACGCCCATTGTAATCCTCCTCAATACAGAAATAATTCGGTGCAAACGGTAACAATGATTGGAACTCTAACGTTTTCAAGTCATAAACACGTATGGCACATACATCAAAATCACAAATCAAAATACAATGGTGATTGTTTGAAATTTTGATCTCGAGAGGACTGTATAACTTTTCAATTGTGTTTATGAGATTGAATTGTAAGGAGAATGCCTCAAGTCGTTGATTCATCAATTTGTGCTTTAAACGTCCAATTCCTATATTATTGTTTTCGATTAACTTGCTGGCTTCCGATGATCGTAGTTCTCCACACTTGTTCATTACAAAATCAATTAAAAGTACTTTCACTGGATTTGAATCATGTTCTAGAGCCGATGATAACTCGATACTAATTTTTCTCTTTTTAATTTCATCGTGATGCCTCGTCAAGTCATCATCACTTGTTGCATCAAGATTCTTGGATTCACTTTCATCACACAAGACTCTTTTCATTTTTTTCTGTTTTCAAACTTGGTTTACCCATCCATCAACACATCAACCACTCGTTCTATACCCATAGATTTCACAATTTTCACAATCTTGTTACTTGATTCATTCTTGACGGTTAACTCGTTGAAAAGCTGAGAGTTGCTGTTCTCGAATAAAGAACTCAATTTCTTTGAAACGACCTGTAAGGTTTTTCTTTGTGTTAATACCACTTCGTCTCCCTCAATATATTCCACAAAATATTCAAATGTCCAAATGAATGGAATGTGAACAATTGATTGTGGTGTTAAGTAATTCAATGTAAGTGTTTCACCTGTAAAAATGTCCTTACAGTCAATATGACACTTTTTAAACCATCTGCTATAAGTTTTTCTCACTACTTGACATGGTCGATCGTTACAGACAATATACGGAATTTTACGTTGCCGTATGAAAATATCGTCATAGGGATAAGTTAAATCTCCACGTTCTTCAGCATATTTCAACCGCAAGGTAGGATGCAAGTAATAATAGGCCCTTGTGTTTGAGTTTAATGCTGCTGTAATAATTTCATCTCGTTTTTTCAACTCTCGAGAAATAAATTGAATGGCTGCTCCATTTTGTGTGACTGCTGTCAATGCCAATTCATAGGTATTTTTCAATTCATGACTCAAAAATTGAAGAGCCATTCCATTTTGTTCAAGAGCGGTGATTTGTACCATTCTATTTTTCATTCGACATGTTTTGTGAACAAGTTCGAGTAGTAAACCGTTTTGTCTCACTACTTGCAGTGCAAGATCAGCATTGGATCGTAGTGAAGATGCCATGGATTTGTAATCATTTAGGCAAATTTTCAAAGCAATACTCGCAATCTCGACATCGAGCTTGAATTCAGTACCCAAAAAACTATAGAGTGACAAACACTGATTTTCGGAAGATGTCATACATCGCATTACAATTTCTCTGTCTTTAACGAGCGTTAAATGAGAAGGTATTCTTTGAACAGCTGTAAAGACAATGTCATAATCGGAATGAAATTCTGTTGGAATTTCAAGAAAACTCGATGGCTTGTTTTTGACGAGATCCCAATAGTAGTATTTTCGGAGAACTTGGGTTGCTTCTCTTTGAAAGGATTGTTTTAAAAATTTAATTAATTCATGATGAGAGGGTGCGGATTCGGTTTCTTCGTGAAGAAGGCTCTCCAACAAAACAACTCTTGCGCCATGATCTGCTGTTGGTGCGATACATGTCATTTTTGCAGTTCTTCAATTGAGTCAAATTATTTGGTGTGGTGGATTGCCGCTCGAATGCCACTTGTCAAATTTCTAGCCGTTACGTTTTTTAAAAATTTAAATTCTAAAAAAACTCGTCACTCATGGAATTCATCAGAGCTCTCAAGAAGCGTAAAGCCAATCCTCCAAGCACCACCGATGAAGGTTCCACCACCACCACCTCTGACAATACTTCATCCAATGGTTCCTTCTTTTATAATCTCTTCTTTGGATCTCCATCAAAATCCAACAAATCCGCGAGTAATATTGCTTGTACCTCTTCCAAAAAACGAACACAAGACCATGGTCAACAAGATTATTATCATTCTTCCTCCTCCGAAGATGAAGAAGAGAATAAAGAAAATCAACAACAACAACATTCCACAACAAAAAAGAAGAAACGAACCACCTCGAAATATCCACACTTGAAAAAACAACGAGATGAAATCAAAAAGATGAAAGACTCCATTCAATCTTTGGGTTCTAGTGATGCATCAAAGAACTTATCCAACGCTACTCTTGGCTGCTCCATGACTTCAAAAGAAAATCTATCATCACTCCATTCCACAACAACAACAACAACACCTCAATCAAGAGGAAAGAAAAAGTCTCTACTTGGACATTTATTCTCATTCACATCAGCAAACGATGCTGAATCTCCTCAACCCATTCAAAAAGAACCTTTGAATTCTCCCACGTGTGTTGGTGGAACAACTTTTGTGAGTAAAATTTCAGAAATGACCAAACAAGATTTGGATCGAATGAAAGGTGTCTATCGATCTCCACTTTATACCAATACACCACCAAAACCAAACAGGAATGTCATGTCTCCCCTCATCACTCAATCCTCCAATTCATTATTATTTAATGAAAATAATCACTCAATGATTCGAGAATTAGTCTCTCCTTCAAGTATATTGATAGCCTCGAACATGATGATTCCTCCAACCATTCAGACACATTCCAAAACTCTTGATTCTCGAAGAAAATCCACTCCCAATGAGAGTCTGTATGACACGAATCCTTTGATCAATGGAATGATGACGACAAACACCTCAAATTCTCATTCTCGATCGAGTATGGAAAGTATTCCTCCAATATTGAGTAGTAGTAGTACTCAACACTCATTATCACGTGAGCAATCTTCAAGTTCTGGATTTTCTACTCATAGCTTAGGTACACTTTCATCATCTCATAGTTCAGGAACAACTCCCTGTAGTAATGGTAGTAGACCTTTATCCATTCATTATGGAAATTGTCCTTCATTAACAAGTACTCAACAATTATTGGAGAATGTACCTCAATTTCCCTATGTGTTTAATCTCATCTTATTTAGAGGTTCTAAAATTAAGAATAGTGGAAATGGATTCAAGGATCACTCCAATGTCTATGCTGTTGTTGAAGTTGGAAATCACAAAAAGACTTCAAGTGTTATTAAGAATTCATCAAATCCTGTTTGGAATGAACAATTTCAGTTAATGTTCTCGAGTCCAGTGGATCCATTTGATCAAAATATTTCAACTGGTATGAATCGTTCGGTGGTGAGCATTCGATTGTATGATCATGACGATATCTTTGAACATGAATTTTTAGGAAAAGTTGAAATTCCATTGCATGATTTAATTGTACAGTGTGGGCATGATACGGGAAAGTTTAATGGAAATGGACAATTAATTATGAAACGTTCATCAACCATTAAGGAAGTTGTGAAATTGCAAAATGTGGAATGTGGACAAATTGAAATTCAATATCGAGTAGAACATCACGTGAAAAAGACTTTACACAACGTTGACGTTGTTAAATATAACTTCTTTTAAGTAAGATAGTTAATATGCATCTACAAATAAGGTCAATAGTATTTTCATTGAGTAAGGTCAACAGGCCACTGACTTTCAACAACATAAAACCAACTCTCTCAATTATTACAACTTGTGTATCCCTAAAATTGACAAAATGGATAAAAATCAATAGTGTCTCCATCACACAATTGAAGCACCTCAGGAGTGTCTTCTCCAAGAATGGTTCGCTCTCCAATTTGAAACACATGCCTTATTCCATGGGACAGATATCCCAATTTTACTTCCTCCTTTGAAGGAAATCCCAATCTTTGACAATAAGCATCCATCATTTTGTGCATGGGAGTTGTTTTACTCATCATAAAGTAAACATCGTTGGCAACCTTTTTGAATTATTCGATAATTAATAGACCAACAAATAATAAAATACCTACATTACACCTCACAAGAATACACATCTTTGACGTTAATTCAACATTGGGATCTGGATCAGAGTAAGCATATATAAAACCTGAGCCATCGATACCAGCTTCCTGTAAAGTATTATTTAAATTTAAACCTTTTCCACCAAACCCAAAAACTCGAAATCCATCCACAACTTTACAAAAAAGTCGAATCTTTTGTATCTTATCATCTCTGCTCAAGACAAAACCAATATAGTAGCATCCTATTCTTCCATTCAGTTTGTTTTCAACGATTTTAGAATACATACTTCATCTTTGATTCTCACTGAAACGCAATCGGAAGTTGAAAGGTCGTTGTATGTGTTGGGCTGAAATTTGGAGTTCTGCAAAGGCTCGCTAGCTCCTTGCTGTATCATTTGTTTTTTAGTTGAAAATGAGAATTCTTGTTGAAAAGGGCCAATTATTGGATTCTCACACGGCGTGTTTCTTTTTTTTCGGTTGTAAAACGAATTTATTTGTAACTTTGAATTAAGGCTCTAATGTTTTGAGGAAAACAGCATTAGGTCATGTTCAAGAGTTTCAGAATGTCAAGGCTACTACTACATATTTCGACACATGCAGATGGAACCATCGTTACTTTTTCCTTTCCGTTTGTTTTTAGAGCCCAAGCAACACAATAACGAAACATTCGTGTTGCAGATGTTTTGAACATCATTCTATCCAATCAATTTCTTTCATTTTGATGGCTGAAATAATCCCTTTTGTCATTTTCAAAACGTTCCTCCGCTCGCACAATATGAAAACGTTGTGGTTTTCGTAACCTTTCATAATCTTGAGTGAATTTACAAGGCTACACGTTCATTGCCTCTGCCAAAACCATCGAGACACATTGGTAACGCGATTTCTCTTGCACCACAAACTACGCCATAAGAAAACTGCCAGCGAAAAAATTCGACTCAAAAAGGCAAAAATTTTTTGACAACGAAATGCAGAAACTCCGGGATTGGTTCAGAATCTTGTAAAGTTTTATTCAGTAGTGCTGACGTTCGTTCATTAAAAGTGAACCTCCTCCTGATTATGACCACACCTATTGTACCAAAGCCAGTTACTAAAGTTTCGAAAGCAATTCTCTTCAGCCTTTCGTTATTCAAGGATTGGTTGATTGTTGATGATAATACTCACATTCACCGTCATTACACCGTTCAACAAGTTTCTCGTTACACGATAAAAATCCATCTTTTGTACTGATCACTTGGTATCTAAGTTACATCAAAGTTGTTCCACGTTGTTGCTGTGTAATCGTAGTTTAGGTGTGTGATTTAAAATACTCGACCTCATCTTTTGGTGAAGGCATTTTTTTTGGAGTGAAAATTAATGTCAACTTGAAAAATTAAATTACAACAAAAAGCAAAAACTCTTGTTCTTTAATTTAATAACAGCATCTCCTTGGAGCTTAACTGAGAGAAATTGAGATCAGTATTATCAATAATATTATTAATTATTTTCAATTTGTTTTCTGTGCTCGGTGGACCTCCTCGCTTTTGTTTTATGCGAGTGAAGCTAGCTTATCGACAAGTAATTGTTGTATTTTGTTGTGTGTTTGAATGTTGGTTTGATTGGTTTCATGTTGTGAAGGTTGAGATGATAATGTGTTCGGATTGTCAAGGTTATGTTGGATTGTGGAGAAATTATGAGAAGATTGTGGATAATAGGATTGATGATTTTGAAATAAATGTTCACATCCTCCATATTGAATAGGGATATTCTGATAGCTCATTGAATTGGATTGGTTTGGTTGTATCAGATCTTCATAAATTCTTTCGAAAGATGGTGTGATGTTCTTGGTGAATCAAAAGAGCCGGGATTAATGCTACTGAAACCGGTAGATGACGGTGATTGCACATTGAAAGAAGATAATGGAGAGGAACACCATGTGTGGTGATTTTGATTTGAAAGTCCATATGATTGACCTTCAAAAAAGTTGTTGTTAGATGTGGTTTGGTTTGTGGACGGTGATAAAAAGTTTCAATTTGATGACATTTTTTGTGATTTAGAGTGTATTGAGGATTGAATTCAATTGTTTTATTGTACAAACTCGAATTCTTTGTCAAACTTGAACGATGTCCACACTTGATTAGTTTCCACATTACATGTGAGAGAAATGTATACAATTTTCATCTTGTGTTTCGTAATCTTCTTTCCGAATTTACGTGTAAGACGTGAGTGAGTAATTTCCAACTCAGACCAATGCTTGCATTTGTCTAAAGGAGGAACACTGTCAGTAAATCTGAATTGAATGCACTTCTGTCTCTTCTTTAGGCCATTCCACAAAATGTCTTGATACCATTGGTAATATTTAGCGTTTGTTCCCCTCAGAGCAAGATAAAACACGTTTGGGTTGCAACATCCAACCGTTTCATGGCTGATGGAGTTTGAACATCTCATCTGTAGATGTTGATAAATAATATTTCTTGCACATTTGGCGAACTGTTCCCATATAATTCCATAAATTTGTTTCTTCTCATCTGGTACTTCTTTAAAGGAATTATATTTTGGTACAAATTCAAACAGTCCTTTCTCTAAAGTGAATTGATATTCCTTATGAGTGTCTTCAGCAGCTTCATCTGTGGTTCTTGATTTTCGTTTTTTGCTCTGTTGGGAAATATTGTCATCATCACATTTGGTGTTTGGTGTTATCGTACATTGTGTCTCATCAACAATACCAGAGAAGCTGCTTGTGCTAGACAACAGACAGCAAGGTGGAAATGATATAGTTTCGTCTGTGAAGATCCATTCCTGAACAAGTTAAGCAAACACATTGTAACAAATTTGAAACATACTGTAGAGGTAGTCATTACTGGTGATGATGGGTGAGAAGGGTTCATTTCGATGCTTGATGATGAAGGAATCTTGTGAAATATGTTACTGCTGAATACTGGACAAACATAATACTTACATTGTTCGTACTCTGGTTCGTTGTGGATTGGCTATCCAATGCTGGTGATTCATTGGCCTTGATAATTGAGATCAATACAAGGTGAACGATATTCACTAGTACTTACGTGATTAGTATTTGTTTCGCAACTCGAATCACAATCAGAAACACCAAGCTGAGGTAAAGATTAGTGTAGGTGTTGAAATTGTTGTTTGATGATGTTGTTGTTGTGGTAATAATCAATTACTTACACAGTATAGAGGCACAGTGCCCTCTTCAATGACCACTAATTCAGCTTCCATGTTGTGTGTGTTGTTGGTGCATAGCAAGACAAGCCAACAGAGCGGGTTGCTGGATGGATTTGGTCGCCAACTCCTGTCGCTGGGCTCTCTATTGACAGAACAGTGAACTTGGAAGCTTCAATTTCAAGATTTTTCTTTGCCAGCGTTAAGCCGGTTCTCTACAGAAACTTTTTTTTTTTCGAGGGACATAAATCGTGTCCCTGAAGCCCGGAGTTCACTTTCGCTGGCCAGTCTTGCTATGTTTTTTTGTGTGAGAAGCAGAAAACAACACCACAGACCAATCACTCCATTTTTTTTGACTCCGGGACTTACTAAAACGAGCCGAATTTTTTCTTCGTCAGTTTTTGCACTTTACGCTCAGGCGTAGTTTGCACTACAACTTACCACGGTCGCTTGGGCCAGCTCGCGGCCAAGAAAATGATGATTTGGCTCACAGCAAATTACAACAAAAAAAAATATAAAATGTCTCTGGTGCCGCATTTTTGTGTGGCCCTTTTTCATCATCGAAACAAAACAACACACGTAGGTTTGACAAGACAATCAACATTGAACTCTTGACGTAAACATCAATATACGTATCAATTTTATGTTAGAAGATTACAGCACACAATAACGTAAGTTTTACAATAGCAACATTTTGGCTGAATCATTATGACGATTCTAATCAAACAACTCCAATCTACAGCAACAACCAATATGTACGAGATTGTCATAGATGAAGGCGATGCAATGATGTTCGATGCTCCAAACAACAACAACAACAACAATGAAGCCGATCCCATCACAACACAAATCCAACAACAACGCAGAGAAGAAACTAGCTCTTACGATTTCAAAGATATCATCATTGAGCATGGTTTACCACGAATTGAACCTCTGAACTACAGTTACTTTGACCTTTGTGAAGAAGAACAAGATTACGTCGCAAGATCTTTCCAACTTTTTGCCAAGTGTGCCCGAGTCAAGATTAACAGAATGCTGAAGTTGGGAGGTATTCATCGAAGAACCTCCATTAGTTGTGGCTGTATTGAAACAGAAACCTTTCAACTGATGTTTCAAAATATGAAGGGAGCAACGTTTTTCCACTCTGACAGAATGATCTATAGGCATGGAATTAAGTACAAAGTTCCCTGTGTTGGATATCGTTTTAAAGATACCTTACCAGTTCTGGATTTATTTGAGAATTGGGGAAGACAAGTTGTCAAGAGTTGCATTTCACAGGAAGACAATTCTGTGGTCACAACTGAATACCTATTGCAAGTTAAGAATATTTCTTTTATACTTGAAACAGAGTCAAGTGAAGTGTTCATGCATATGTCATACGATACCAAGATCAAATACGACGATGATGATGAATTTAGTTTCTTCTAAAATTGAAATAAATTATTTTATTACGAGTTGTCTCAAATTAACACCAATCAATCCCATGATTGGCCCAATTCACAACAACAATTGTCGCAAGATTACATTGATCAACCCATATTCTGGCCTTCATACTCATGGCCTTCGACATTCATTCCTACACCATCACCATTATTGATGACCAACAACATTACAACATCCGAATCTCAAAGACAACAATCACCAACAATCACCAACAATCATGCATCATCATCATCATTAAACGAATCAGTGAGCGAACCAGTTTCAAATTTTCCAATACATTCTTCTTCATCAAAGGAGTTCAAATGGAAGCAACGATTAATAAATCAGTACAATTCTTCTCCCCCAATAACGTCTATTGTTGGGAAAGTTTGTTCCAACGACCGAATATGCTTAGAAGAGACCTCTTCTCAGCTAAAAGCAAGATATTTCCTTGATGTCAAACAACATCTTGGCTTAACTCATATCACTGATGATATTGTTACCAATTCTTTCAATTACAAATGCACTGACTATTTTGGTGATGCAAATTATGGAACCAAGACGAAGCGAAAAGAAAACTGCTACAACGATTAGGAGGTCACGATATTATTTGCAAAATGGATCAATTTAAAGATATTTATGAATTTCTTGGGATGTTATGGAGGGAAGGATTGCTGAACGAAGATCGTATGAAAGAGGAAGGTTTGTTGGATAGTATGGATTATAGTATGTCAAAACAACAAGAATCATGCAACGAACAAACCTTCTTCTCAAAAGAAAGTAATACGATGTCTCAAATTAAGAACCACCAAACAGAGAACCATAAAAAGCGTAACAGAAATGACAACGATAACCAAAACAAGAAAAAAACTAGTGCAAGACATTTCAAATTGAAAGAAAATACTTTAAAGCAAGTTCTTGTTAAAAACCGAAAAGTGATTTCTAATAAGGCCGTGGACGAACTTCGAACAGAAGGACATGTCAAAAATTTAACACCCTCACCTACCTTATTGCATGCACAATCAACGACAGACTTAATCTGCACTGACATATTTAATGTAAAGGTTAAAGAATTAGATGGAGATCGAAAAATCATTTATCACTCAATTCTCCCCACTGTATGTTGTTATGTGTTGCAGCACAAGAAGTGGATTGGTTTTATGAAGAAAAAGCAGATACAACTTTGTAAAGAGGATCAAATCGATAACAAGGATTTAATTGTTGCATTGAACCTTGATTATGCTGCCAATTCAAAACTGACTACTTTGACCATTACTGTGATCAATAGCAAATGCTTCGGAACAGGTCAATCTCGAGCTATATGCGTTCCACTTGCAATTTGGTCTGGAGATGAGAGTGAATTCATTCATGTGGCAGATCATTTCCGAAAGGAAATTGAGATTATTCGGAAGCACGGAATAACAATCGAATCGAATCATTGCTCCATTGATGTGTTTTTAACGATGGATTTGAAAGCGTTAGGTGTGGTCTGTCCTGGAGTGAAACAAGGATCGTGGTGCCCATACTGCGACACATGTAGTCCAATATGTTGCAAAAACCACAAACCCAGAACAGAGGATTCATTGGGCTGTATTCTTGGACTACCTGCATGCAATATTATTATTTGCGTCCTTCATGCAAAGGAACGACTGTGTGAAAATGTTTTGAGAATAACATTGAGTGGTGTTAAGGAGAAAGACAAGTTTTGGGATGCTGTTATTAAAATCAAGGGACTTGAAGGCTTACAGAAAGTTGAAGACGAAGAATGGAATGATGTTCGTATGTTTCTTCATGGAAACACATGCAACATTCTTCTGAACAATGTTGGAGTGATGTCTCCGTTTTTCGAGAAGGAACAAACACAAATGTTGTGGGACGCATTGAAATGCTTGTTGAATAATATTGACAAGAATGCATCGGATCAAGTCATTTCGGAATCATTATCGTTGTTTTGGAATATTTATGTTGCTGCTGCTCAAGGATTCCAAGGTAAATGTTGGTATGCTCATATCTTAGCGAAACATTTTTTAGCTCTCAAGCGAAGAGTCAGAAATGTAAAGCAATTTGAAACTCAAGCATTCGAAAGCAATCATCTTGAAGAGAAGGAATCAATAGAAGGAGCATCAAGCAAAGGTGGTGGCACTCCCTATTCCTATTATGATTATATTTTGTCCAATACTAGAGACTATCTTGAACATTTTTCATCAAACGGAATCAAAGTTCGGTCAGCTCTCGGAGACAATGTTGATGATAACAAGGATTTATTGATGGAGACATTTTGTAAGAAACCAATACCTACCGGTGTTCGTTCTACCATTAAACTTGGCCAAAAAGGAAAGCTATTGGCTCAGGTTTTGTTCCGAAAGTTGAGAATACTTTTTCTTTCCACTGTTCTTCCAAACACGTTCATGCTTTGCCAGCCAAAGAGATTCAAGGAAAAGAGAAAGCAGGAAATTGCTTCCGATTACACTGTGAAGGTGAACGATGATGAATCTATTCTTCAACAACTTTGTTATCGAGAGGAAGACACAACTGTATTTGAAAATCATAGCTGTTCGGACCAATGTGTGACCGTACCTAAAGACTACCAACACTACACCATTTCAACCTTGAATCGGGTTGTTGTGCCTGAAGGAAGTAATTTGAATCAATATTTGGAAGACGAAACAGAGAGAACAGAAGGCATGTTGATACCTGTTGCAAAGGCCAAGAGAGTTGAACCTGCACATGCTCTGGCTCGACGAAGAAAGCAAAGAAATACACGAAGAACGATGTGTGGGATCGAAAAATTGGTCGTGTGCTGTTGTTCACAGAAAAAATAAGCTCTCAAATTTTTTTCGATCCGGCAGTGTTTTCTGATTGGTTGGAGAGCGTAGCCATCATTTTCTTTGGCGTAAGTTGTAGTATACTGTAAAACCAAAAACCGTTATGGTGCTTGTGCACAAAAACAATGTCTCACACTCATCATCACGCTGGTATTGTTGATTCCAATACATCTCCTTCCACTGACTATTACAACGTGGATGTAGAAAATCATCATCCTGCCAACCGTCAAAAAGAGACTCCATGGACCAAGTTTAAGAAGTATTGGAAGAAGTTTTCAAGTAAAACCATCGGAAATAGAAGACTCAAGATGTGTATCTATTCCATTCTGAAGGTATGCAAGTCAATTTAACATTCATGTACAAACGTCAACGATACTATTGACACACACATTCTCTCCTTCGAACACACAAAAAACAGTTCTTCTCCATTACCTATGTCCAAGCTAATAACATCTTTGGAGGTGAAGCTTTGCATCTCTCCGAAAGAGAAAAGCAATTAAGTCTTTCTTTTAAAATTATTTCCTACATGTTCATGGCAGTTTTGATTTTACTGTTCATTGAAAGATATTTTCGAGAATTAATTTCCATTGTAAGAAAGAAACCTCTCCAAACGTGGATCAATTGGATGGAGTCTCTCATTTACTTGATCTATTTCATCTTTTCGATTATGACTGCCATTACACATATTGTGTTCATTGTAAGAGAATATAATCATGAGGTTGAAGAACGAGAGAAGAATCCAGAAGAATTTGCAAAGAGAAAGGCCACTTTGGAACAAGTATTGAGTGTTGAAATTATTGAAGTATTGATTCATTTCTATATTATTGTGGATAAGGGAACTCACTTTTTACATGCTGGACATTCTGTGTCGATTTATTTGGAGAAGGCTCAACATATTCCCAAGCATGCACATTATGGACACGATCATGGCCATCTTCCACACGGTGAGGATGGACACGATCATCCTCACAATTCCAGTCAAGAGAGGTTAAATCATTATGAACATTCCAAGCAAGAAAGTGAAAGTGATGAAGAATATGATGACTATATTGGAAGAACGAAATCTCAAACCAAGAACAGAAGACATACGAGTGCAGCAGTTACCTCTCGTTCTTCGGATGCCTTTGACAGACTTTAATGTTTTTCAATTGAAATTAAATTTGAATTTGGCATTATTAAAAATTATTTAATCAAAAAAAATAGCTTCATACATTCTCTTTCACATTATCCTCTGCAATAGTTGTGGATCGTTTGATGATGATGAATACATATTTTGAAACGGTTGAAGAGGACGAAAATTCTCATACCATAGATAAAATTCATAGTGTTCCGAAGAATGATGAAACGCCTCTTGGAATTATCATAGATAACGGAAGTTATCGGTGTAGGGCAGGATGGTCCTCCGAAGAGAATCCAATGATCAGCTTCCGTCCTCTCTGTGCTAAATTAAAGGCTAACGAAGTGAAGAATCTTGATTTCGTTTCTGATGACGATAAATTAGTATTACAAAATGGCGGATATCTTGTTGGAAATGATTTGCATCCATTTGATTATTTACGATACGGTGCAAAATCACCTTTTGATAATGATATTGTTACAAATTTTGATTATTTCGAACAAGTGATGGATTATGTATTTTATAAGCTAGGATTGGCATCGTCAAAGAACGTTTCATTAACGGAAGTGCCATTGGTGTTTACCGAACCAATTTTAAATCCTGGGTTTTCTCGTCAATCCACACTTGAAATATTATTTGAAAGCTATGGAATACCATCTATTAATCTTTCAATTGATGCTTTGCTGAGTTTAAAGCAAACTCTTTCTGAAAACAATATTGCTATGGATTGCATTAATTCATTTGTCATTAGGTCTGGGTTTCATTCCACTCATATCATTCCTATTGTAGATGGTGTCACTCAATGGAATTCTTGTAAGAGACTAAACATTGGAGGTTTTCATGCAACCGATCTGATGTTAAAAACAATGCAATTGAAATATCCAAGTACAGAACCTACCAAATATTTCATCCCTATATATGATGCTCTTGGAATTCCTTCACTTTCTGTTGCCAAGGCAGAATTTCTGAAGGAAAAGTATTGCTATCTTTCTCAAGATTACATTCAAGAACTGCAGTTGATGGCAGAAAATCAAGAATATTATGATGGTCACACTGTTCGAGTTTTCAATAATAAGCAACAATACGACTCTTTCATGACAGCAAGAGATTCTCTCTCTACTAACGCTTCAGACACTTCTTCAAACAACTCTTCAGAGCCGCAAATACCTGAATTCAAAACTTTGAGTGCTTGTGAAAAGTGGCTTGCTGAAAAACGAAACGAACTACAACAACTTCACTTTAAACTGCAAAAGATGCAATTCACTCTTTCGTCCCAGACAAAGGATCATACTCTAAAAAGTAAGAGATCAGCTGCTTCAGTACAACGCCAAAAATCAAAAATTGCTGCTGAAATTCACGACGCCGAAGATGAAACATTTGAAGATTGGAGCTTGTACGATGGATTACAAAAAACTAAAAAGAAGAAGAAAAAGAAAAAGTCATCAACAAAAGAGGATGTTGTTGACTCGAAACTAGTTAAAAAAGTTTCAGGACAAGTAGATGACTTGAAAAAATTAATTCAGCAAACAGAACTGAAATATTTTGGAGAAAAGAAAACAGATTACATACAAGATCATTTTGTAAAACAATACAAAAGAAATACATCTGATCCTTTGGACAATACAGGAATAAGGTTGACCGTAGAAAGAATCAGAATACCAGAAATAATATTCCAACCACACATGGCCAACAAGGATCAAATTGGAGTCTCAGAAATCATTGAAAACACTCTTCAAGAATTCAATGCTACGCAACGCGAAGCCATGATTCAAAATATATTCATTTGTGGAGGGAATACTTTATTTAAGGGATTTAATGAACGAATAGAAAGCGAGGTTAGAAAAGTTTCTCCTGTTGAATCAGAAATTAGAATCATTCATGAAAGCAACTTTGATACATCTGCATGGAAAGGTGGTCGCTCATTACTTATCGATAGCTCAGAAAATGATTCCTATTGGATGAAATTGAGCGATTATCAGGAACAAGGTGCTGAGAGAATTTCTCTCAAACAGCACACATTCTCCAACATTGCATAAATTACTCGTCACCGTCGCGATATTGACCAATTTTGATCTTCTTTTGTTGGATTTTTCGTTTCTCTGTCACAACTTGTTTAAACTTTCGCTGATTGCTCATTGCTTCCATTTTCTCTTTGGCTTCTTTCAGTTTTTGAATTAAATCTTCTTCATGTTTCTTTGCCCGAGATTCCTTTCCGACTTGTCGGTATTTTTTCAAAGTTCTGCCTTCACATTCTTTAAAGAACTCTGGATCGAGAACTGAAGACCCTTCAACTTTGCAATGCTTCTTCTTTTCTTTCTTTTCATCCTGGTCACTACAAGATGAGTCGCTGCTACTGTCACTATCTTTAGATGTTTTCTCTGCTTCGTTCTGCTTCGATTTTTTCGCGTTCTTTGTTTTTTTATCTTCGTCATCGGAAGAATCTGAGGATGTTGAATCACTATCGGAAGATGATGAGCTTTTTCTCTTCTTTTCTTTAATTGAGATTAATTTTTCATTATATGCATTCTCCCACCAATAATTAGGCTTTTTTTCTTTATCAGCACCAATACCCATTCCACTTTCGTGAAACTTTTTCGTGGCGGTTACATGAGACTTGATACCTTCCCCTTTTCTTCCCAATCCTTCACCGGTTTTAAAGCCATATTTTCCAAGGATTTTCAATCCAAATCCCGATAGAGAAGAAAATTTGGTGGCATAATGAGGAGTTGATGGCGTGATAGAGTCGTCCTCTTGATGATTCGACATTTTTTTATTTGCTTCAAATTTTTATGTGAATTTGTTCATCTTATTAACGCAACATCATCACGTTTAAATAGGTTGGTTCTGTTACGAACCTTCTGAAGATCGAACTCATACTAGCACGAGCTATTGGTGACCAATACGACTAAAACATGTCAAGTCGTTCACCTATAAATCATGATCTTGTACATTGCATACACAGTCACATACAATTCACCAGTCGTCTCATCAATGCATAAGCTAAAGGGCTCATTGAACAGAGTATCATCTCCAAATCGTTTTACAAACTCCTTGTTCTCATTAATCACATAAATGCAGTGTTGAAATTGGTCTGCAACGAGAACATGATTTGACATTCGATCAAATGTAATCCCAAGAGGACTTTTTGTTGTGAACGGTAGAGAAAGAATAGAACATTGATATTCATCCTTACTATTTTTCTTAATGACATGAATGAAATTTTCATAGTCAGTGACAATCATTTCTTGTAAATGATTGAAAATAATACCTGATGGTCGATCAATAGGACTACCTAACAAGTTTTCGTCAATACGTAAAATTCTCTCTCCAGTTACTGCGTTTAAAACATCTATTCTCTTTCCGGTATAATCACAAACGTATATCCGTCGTTGTAAGGCATGTAAATTTTCGGCAAACTCCTCTCGAATTGCTATTCCAAAAGGATAACCAAATCCTTCGCAACACCAAATGGGTTTACAATGATCACATTCTTCACAATTTTCATTAACCAAACTCCATTTGAACAAACGTGCGAGATCATATTTGAGCACCATCCCATTTTCACAACTGAGCAACAATGCATCATTCATTCCATTGTAATTTTTCTCTATTTCTAAACAATTAGGCAGTGAGCTCAAGTCAAATCTACCAATAAATTTTTTAGTTACCAAATCCACAAATCTAATTCTGTTCATCATGGTAATGATAATAATACAATTTACACTTGTTGAAACTCGTACATCGACTGGTCTTTCATCATCAGTAAAATCTACAAGCTCATGGACCAGTTCAAATTTCAAAGAAAAGGCTTTCCGAGTAGGTGATCTCATATGAAGTTTGAACTTTTGAAATAATTCATTATATTCTTGCAAGTCATAATGACTATTTTGTTGATGATGAATTGGAGAATTTGTAGTGATGATTTGTAAATCTATGATTGGATGTAATGAGATATTTTCAATGTTGCTTGGTTGAGCGCTCATCATGTAAATCATTTTTTTGTTGAGTTTTCGTTCGTTTCATCATCTTCTCAAGCCCAACAATTAACTTCTTTGAATTAAAATAAATTATATATAATACATACACCCTCTCGGTTGGAATTGAGGCAAGAGTTGTTGTGCAATAAAGTACATAAACAAAAGCACTCAAATGATGCATCAAGAACCGTTGACCCTCGCCAACTCGCCAACAAACTCGCTGGAGTATTTTGGCTCGGGTTAAACCACTGTGTGTCACTCTTAATTTCGTAAGACATGAAGCCGTGTTTTTCCTGTTGCGCACGATTTTTAAAGCTTTTTGTAAAGAGCCAAAAAAAATGTTGAGCAAGACTTGCACCCGCTTGTTGAAGACTTCCAATCAAAAATTCACAACATCCCTCTTGAATACAGCAACCCAAAAGCGTTTTTATGCTGATGATGTTGATGGAAGACAATCCGCTTTGGAAGAATCCATTGCCTCCATATTGACCAAACAAGCCAACGAATATGAAGTTACCAAGGAATTGGCTTTTCTTTCTTCCACCATCAAGAACGAGGAAGATTTTTCATATTTGATGAGACTAGCTTCTAAAGTTGTAGGTATTATGTCCAGTGATGAACATTCGTTCCGTAGTTTACTTCATTGCGTTATTATTGTACCAATCTAATGATGATGGATTGTTGTTGTTTTGGAATATTAATATGATGACGGACAATTTTCATATTCGTGATGATTATTCTTCGATCCAATCAATTTGAAACTCAATGTCAATAATATTCTTATGGTGGATGTGTTGATAATATCAATACAACAATAACATTCACGAACTTACAATAATAGGGAAGCAAATTAGCCTATAGTGGTGTTCAAGATGTTGGATATATGGCCAAGAAGCCAGTTGTTCGTGTTGCTGTTACCGGAGCTGCAGGCCAAATTGCCTACTCTCTCATTCCTCGAATTGCCAGCGGAGAGATGCTTGGCAAGGACCAACCTGTTCACCTCGTACTCATCGATATTCCAGACTCTATGAAACTCGTTGAAGGAGTCCAAATGGAACTTCAAGATTGTGCTTTCCCATTGTTGAGAGGAATTACAGTTACAAGTGATTTGGCTGAAGGTTTTAAAGATGTCGAATACACATTATTGGTTGGCGCTAAGCCTCGTAGCAAGGGTATGGAAAGAAAGGATTTGTTGTTAGAGAATGCCAAGATCTTCCAAACTCAAGGAAAGGCTCTCGGTAAACATGCAAAGAGCAACAATTTGACTTTGGTTGTAGGAAATCCAGCCAATACCAATGCTCTCATTGCTGCTTCTAACGCTTCAAATATTGATCCAAAGCAATTCTCTGCAATGACTCGTTTGGATCATGACCGTGCCTTGGCTCAAGTTGCTCTCAAATTGAACGTGCCAGTTCGTTCATTGTCAAAGTTTGCTATTTGGGGTAATCACTCTGCCACTCAATATCCAGATCTTTCCAATGCTTTGGTTGATAATGTTCCAGTTTTGTCTAAGGTTGACAAGACTTGGGTTGAAAAGGAGTTTATTCCAACTGTTCAACAACGTGGTGCTGCTATCATTAATGTTCGTGGTAGTTCATCTGCTGCCTCCGCTGCTGACGCAGCTATTAAGCATATGCGTGATTGGGCTTTGGGTACACCAGTTCCAGGTGAATGGGTCAGTATGGCTGTTCCTTCGGATGGCTCTTATGGTATTAAGCCTGGTGTTTACACGTCATATCCAGTCATTTGTCCAGGAGGTGGTAAATATGAAATTGTGAAGGATTTGAAGATTGACCAATTCTCTCAAGACAGAATCACAGCTTCAGTTAAGGAATTACTCGAAGAAAAGTCAGGAGTTCAAGCTTTGCTCAAGTAAATGATGTAAAAAGGGAATTTTGTATACACCACTGTACTCGATTTAAAACGTTGCTTAATTTTATTAAACAAGATACGATTTGAAAAAAACACAAGCTTAAATGGTGGAAGATCAGTAACATTGCAAAACTGGACTAAGATTTGTGTTTTAAGACTAAGGACCCAACAGCGTCATTTTATTGATGTCCCATGAGTGTGTGGAAAGTACAATTCTGTATTCAGGATGTTCAAAACGAAAGTTGTATTCGTTTCCAAAATTTAGATTCTTTTGACAATGAGGTTAGATTGCTTATCAAAGGTTGTTTCAACTTCAACGCTATCCCATGGCTTCTTATCAGTCTTCTTTTGAGCCCATACAGTACCAGCAAAGAGAGCATTGTAGATTGGATTTTGGTTGAAGATGGCAACAAAGATGCCGATTGGAACCAACAAGAAGAACAATGAATAGGCCCAAACACTGTACTTTCTTGCTGTGAAGACAGGGTGAACGTCAAGAAGGTTATGGCCTTCATCTTGGATTTTGAAAACTCTTTGCAACTCTTTTTCGTATGTGATGAGAGAATTCATACGCTTCTCTTCGGCATTACCGAAAGGTGAAGCAAACTTTACGTGAGAAGCATTAGCTGGAACAGGTTTAGTGGAGATGTTGTATTTCTTGGCAATCCATTCCTTGTCGATCGTTTGGTCTGGTGTTGGAACGTTATCGTGGGTCCACTTGCCCCAGTGTTCAAGATAGGCATCTTGGAGTTCCTTTGGCACCAAAGCCAAGGCTTGCTTGTTTCTTCTACGAATAACGTCCTTGAAAACAAGATTAATTGTCTTGCTCATTTCTAAATAAATTTGGATTTAATCACGAAGACGAAAATATTGTTGGTTCATCAAGAGAGATGGAGCGTGGAAACTTACTGTGTGGTTAATATTTTTTTTAATGATTTTCCCAATCAGGACTGGCTGAATTTTTTCCATTCCAAGCCTCGTCTGGTTGTGTATTACAATTTCATGCCGCTTTTTTTATGATGAAAATTGAATACTTCAACAAAATATCATGAGCCATGAGGTTGAACAAACGAAACGAACCAATAGCTTGGGCATTGATGTGGTGGACATGGATTCTAGTGGTGTTATCATCATTCTCCACAAAATAATTTTGTTGAAAGAAAAACAAAAAAAATGCAATTCTTGAAGGGAACATCTCGAACAATCATCAAACTCAATCAATGCCAACGAATGGCACAAAAATTTTATCAAGCACGAGGTCTCGGAAGAAGCGGTAATGAAAGTGGAGCTCTTCATGATTTACCTGATTGGTCCTACACTGATGGAACACCAGGCCCAGTGAGTAACGGAGCCATGAAAAAAGAGGAAAAACGAAAAATGTTTGTGGAGCGTGTAATTCGATTAGCAGTTGAAGCTGACCAGGACGCAGCAAAGCATTTGAATTTGGAGCCATCAGTCCGAGCACATCGTCAGAGAGATGTTTCTTTTTATTTTGACTTGTTAGAAAAAGGATACACTGTCAAAGGAGTGAAAGATAGATTGAAAGTTTTGAGAGAAAGCGGAAAAATTCCAATGTAATACAACTAGAATTAATAACATTGAAAGGATAACATTTATTTCGTACTATTAGCGAATTCAGAAATTTATTGAGCGATTTTTTTGCTTATCTGTAGAAACTTGTTGTTTGATATAATTGATATCTTTGATATCTTTCTTTAGAATAGATAGCAAATGATTCAGTCCATTTGTCTGCTGTTCTAAAAAGTCTTTTACATTTTCTTTTGTTTGGTCGTCAACCACATTTCCCGTGTTCAAAAGTAGGTTGGATTGCTGCAAGTAATAATTGACTTGTGGTGCCAGCTCGTTCAATCTTCCTCTGTATTGGTTTGGCTTATGCAATTCTCTCTGCAAGGTATTCAATTTATTTCGAAGTGAAATGTCCTCGTTCCTGATACCAATTCCTGATTGTGTCAAAACCTCAAGCTTGCTCTGAATTTTGAGAATTCTGTGAGAAAGGTCTGCATGTCTTTGTTTGATGTCGTCTATTTGACTAACTACATCAACTTCATGCTTTCGCTTATGTTCGCTCATTTTGTTATCAAGATACTACAAGGTAATTTCGTGATTAATTACAAAAAATTCTTTTCAACTAACCTTCAACATTTCATTCATCAATTCAATTCGCTTCTTTTGATGTTCCACTCTTTTTACAATGTCATCAAATGATCTTGCTGGTACAGGAACCATTCGAGCAGGATCAGGATTTTTCTCAATTGCAAGCCTCAAATCCTCTGGACTAATAGACCTTGCATAGTATCTCTTGATAGCTTCAAGCGTCATTGGTTGTTTAGCTTCTTCAACAACGTTGTAAAAGAAGTGCTGATTTTAGTGCAAGCCATGGCCAAAATAATAATTAATCAAAATAAATTCGTTCATCGTTCAACATACTAAAAATTTGCAATTCGGATTGTCATTAGATGGTTTATATCGTGCTTCAATGGTTTTTACCATAGTATCAATGTTGTTATAAGATTGAGAAATTAAATTAAATCCCATCACATTTGGTTGGTGTGTTGGAAATCCTCCCGTGACACCTGCAGTTGATAATGATGGCTGAGAAAAATTAAATCCTGTGGCAGTAGTTGTTGGCTGTGTGTTTCCGAAATTAAAACCTGTAGAAGCAGTTGTTGTTGTTGGTGCAGTGGTTGTTCCTGTTGTCCCAAAATTAAAGCCTGTTGTACCGGTTGCTGTAGGTTGGTTAGCTGGTGTGCTTCCAAAGTTAAATCCTCCAGTTGTTGTTGTTGTTGTTGGAGCTGTTGATGTTCCGAATGAGAAACCAGTGGAAGAACCTGTTGCTGGCTGCTGAGGATTTCCAAAGGTAAAACCTCCAGGCTTGGGCTGTTGCGATGAGGATGCCGATCCAAAGCTGAAGGAAGCCATTTTTTATTTGTGAAATGTTGTTTGAATGCCCAGCCAGCCTTCATGAATCGATTCACTTTTATGCATAATTACAAACACTTAACTTCGAGAGACGCGTTTATCTATTCTTTCTTGTACGAGAACCTCCAGCACCTCCAGCGCCTGCACCCATTCTTGCTCCACCTAACATTCCCATCATTGACATCATTCCCATCATGGCACCAGCAGAAGATGTGTCTTCTTCCAATGAAGCCTTGATCGACTCTTCAATTTGAGCGATTTGTTGTTCGAATTTCTTCTTGTTTTCGTTGTGGGTTTTGAACTGAGTATTGGCAAAATCAATGTTAGCATCAATTCCCTTGAGCATCTCTTTTCCTGAGACAACCCAGTTCTTGAGAATTGAAATCATTTGGTCAATATCCTCCAATTTAATGTCTCTACCAATCGTTTCATACACTTCCATACACTTGTACTTTTGGTCCAGTTTACCTTCTAATAAACCTTGATACATGCAGTCGATCAAAAGATCTTCCAACTCTCTCACGTTTGATATATCTAAATCCTTCATTAAATCTTCGTACTTGAGTAAACGGTTCTTGGAAGCGAGAGTAACAATTGAAAGTTGTTTGAGTTTGTTCAAATTCTTTTCGCTGAGAGGGAAGTAGCTGCTTGGGTTTAATTTGTAATCACTATATGTTCCAAAAGCAAAGAGCTTTAATGTATTGAAATCTGCTTGATTTTCGCTTCCGTCAAGCTCTTTGATTCCTTTCAGATCTAACATTTCAGAAAAGACAAAAGTGTTTGGATGATTAATTGCCTGTTGAATGAGATTTACTGCGGCTTTTCCCTTCACTGATTTACCCAAAAGTAAAAATTGCTCAATTGCTTGTTCAGGAGTTTGGGCCATTTCTTGTTGTTGTGATGACGATCAATAAATATTTGGCTGTGATGATGACGATCAAGCAAAGAGAGGATGAATTTTTTTATGATGAACTAATAATAAATTCACTTTACAATATCCCAATGGCATCCAACAACCAGAAGAGCTATATTCTGTTAGTGTCCGCATATTGACAACAGCAACAGTGAGCACTTCAATCAGGAAGTGGAGCCTTTATAATATGATTAAGTTATGGTTTTGCAACTTGTTGTTGTAAATAAAGAACACACCAACAAAAAAATTGTTGAAAAAAATACGAATCTTTCCAACAGCATATTCATTATCATCATCATTAACATCATTTAACAATGACCAAGAAGAGTCAAAAGAAGTCTAGCAAGGGAGTTACTCTTGACCTGAACACTTTCCTTACCACTCCAACTCACGGCGAAACCATAAATTGGGCCGAAGAAATGGAAGGTGAAGAACCAACAACAACATCAACAACTACCACAGCTTCATCAGGTGGACTCACTTTGGAAGAATTAAGAGCCAGCAGTACCAGTGATAGCAGCAAAGGTGGTTACTCCAAGGGTGGATTTGGTGGTTACAGTGCTCGTCAAGAAAGCAACCTTTCTCGCGAGCTTGGATCAACTGTATCAAAAGTCAAGCCTCCTTCTTTCTTTTCTGAAGGAGCACCACAAAAATCAAAAACATCACAATTTGAATCAACACCATTCCGTGAAGAAAGAAGAGAAAGAAAACAACATCCACAACACGACTTACCAACAGAAAAGCCATTTGTTGCTTTCATTGGAAACCTGAACTATGATGTAACAAAAGAAGATTTACAAGAATTCTTTGGAGATTGTAATCCAATCAATGTTTCTATTCCAAGGGATAAAGAAACACACAAAATCAAAGGATACGGATATGTTGAATTTGATACTGTTGAGGATTTGAAGGCTGCTCTTCAACTCAATGGAGGAAACGTTCTCGAGAGAGCAATTAAGATTGATATTGCAGCACCTGAAACTGCAAGCAAAGTATCTTTGAGTAATAGAGACAATAACTTTAGACAAAATAGAGAAGGAGGATTTAGACAACACAGACAGAGAGATGATTTCGAAGAAAGAAGACAACCTCCATCAATTGCAGATAAATCAGATAACTGGAGAAGTGGAGGTGATGAGTTAGGTGACGTTAATCCATTTGGTAATTCAAAGAAGCCAATTCGTAAACCAAATCAACAAGAAAACACATCTCCATTCGGATCATTCAACAGAAAACCAAGAGAAGAAACTAGACAAGAAAGACCTGTTCAAGAAAAACCAGCAAAACCATCACTTTTCGGAGAGGGTAAAGCATGGGAACCAAAGGAAAAGGATTTGCAAGGACCTAACCTAGATATTTACACATCCAAGAAACCAAAGGAAAGGTCAGAAAAGAAGGAGCATCAAGAGAAGAAGGTCGGAGAAGACAAGGAATCTGGATTCCAAACAGCCACTTCAAAGCCAAGAGGTGGAAGACGATATGCTCAACAAGGCACTAGAGGAGGTTTTACCAAGAAGAGAGGAGGAGCAAACTCATCTTCTCGCACCAACAATGACGAAGCTGAAGGCGAACCAACAGAAAGCAACAATCCATATGCTGCCCTAAGCGAACAAACTGACGAGTAAGAAGTTTGCTCATCCATTCATCACTTTGCAATCCCTTCTAATTTTGATATCCTTCCCATTCGTAACCCCATACATCTTAATTATTAAAGCTTTGTATTGAATTGAATGTGGATTCATCTTTTTCTAATGACAGATATTTAAATTGCTAATGAAAAAATGAACACAACAAGAAAAGTTGCTTCTCTATTGTCGAAACACTCCTTCAGTCATCATCGTTCATCAAATTCTCTCATCACTTCAAGATTTAATAGTTGGAATTCTGTCCGATGTTCCCAAGGTACGTTCGAGACCAATGATGACTGAATCGTTAACAAGAGAGATGATTTTCCAATTTCCCAAATTCTTCTTTTTACCCTGTGATGATGATATTTCTTTGAAAATATATGATTAACAATGGAATTTTGACCACAATTTTAAATACAATTTTTAAATTAGTTAGTGCAAAGGATATAAATCATACTTGCTTGGGAGAGCCTTCCAAAAAACACAATACCGTGTCAAAAGTAGTAAACATTTCAATTTATGATAGAGAAGGCAAGATACATGAAATCAAAGCATACTCAGGAGAGACTCTCTTAGAATCAATGACTAGGGCAGGAGTTGAAGTTGCTGCCGATCCTACTTGCATGGGTGGATGTGCTTGTGTTGGATGTCATGTGATTATTTCTGGAGATTATGAACAAAAGTTGCCACAATGCAGTGAGGACGAAGCAGAAGTTCTGGAAGAAGCTCCTTTTGTACATGAAAATTCTAGATTAGCTTGTCAAATTATTGTTGAAAAGAAGTATGAAGGAATGGTGTTGGCACTTCCTCCAAGAAGCAATGATGAAGCCATGGATCCATACTTTAGATTTTAAGCAGCATGAAATCATTGATGTACGGTTATTTGGTGATGTTCTTGGTAATCATTTACAAATTAAATTTATATGTGATGTCAAATCGACTTGTTTTTGGTGTCGAGCAGCATGCAAATTGAACAAAGAAAATTTTAACCGCCAAAGCAAAAAATAAGCCGTTACCGGTTTCTGATCGTTTCGCATCACAATTTTAATATTATTGTTCAGTGATTCAACAACAAATTTAAAATGTCATCATCACAATCGAAGAAAGTTCTTGTTCGTGTTGCTAATGAATCCCTAACACGAGATCAAATATCGGAGTTTTCGTCAATATGCAAAAAAGTAATAACGAAAAAAAGTGAATCGTTGAATCAAATGGAGGCACGAAAATTGGAACTTAAATACTCAAAGATAGTAGATTCGTATGCAAGACATTTACCGAGAAATGTTCGAGTCATGAAACCTTTAGAAACGCTTTTTGCAGGTTTGTTTTTTTATTAATTATTGAAAATATTTATCAATATTTATCAACATTTAAAGTTAAGGAAGTACGAGAAGAACGAGACGACAATTTAGCTGAAAAAATTAAAAACTCACAAAACAAATTAATACATCTCATTCAAGAAATAGCAGATAGAAAACAAAAGATTTCACAAATCCTCACAGCTGAAAGCTCTAATGACCAATATTTGAAAGCTGTAGAAGATGAGTGTAATAAATTAATTAAGAACGTGAATGAAATGAAAGTAGCACCTGCAGAAGATACAGGCGACAAATTAGAGTTTTCTTCAGGCGTTGTTTGGGATTCACAAGAAGTAGATACTCAAGTCAACAAGTTTGTTACTGTTTCTAAAACGTTGGCAAATGAAGTTAAAAGCATAACTGATAAATTAGGTCATTCTGAAAAATCTCTAGCCATTTCTAAGAGAAATCAAGAATATTCCATAACAGAAGAGGATAAATTAAGGGTTTCTACGCAAGGCAATTCGCAAAGTTCTCAAGGTCATCAAAAAGTACGGCCAGCAGTTCCACAAGCAAACCAGAGCAACGAAAAACGCCAAAGAAAAAGCACAACAAGACAAATATACCTACAAGCCCAACATCAATTCAATCGCCAGAAACCCTTAAACGAAAAAAAGATAATAATAACTCAGCAAAAAAGAAGAAGCATAAGAAATAATTGAAGCTGAACATAGCGTAAATAAATATTATTATCGTTCTTTCTTCTTAGAAGATAGCTCTACAAATTCACTTAGCGTGACTGGCTTCCATATGCTTGTTGCTGGCAGTTTCACATGAAGACAGTCGTTTTCAAGATAGGTGGATATTCCATTAAAGTTGTACAATTGTTTTCCATCGTGATATTGTCCGTGTTTGATAATAAAAGGTAAATTATTTTCTTCTGCAAAATCTTCAATAAGCTCCTTGAACGTTTTTTCAGGTCTTTGTGTTCTTGGTGGTTGTTTGTGGGATTTGGATGCTCGTTGTGTGCTTTCAAGAGTTTCTAATTCTTGAGATGGCAGAGGAAGCTTGTGGGTTGGTTGAATCTCCTTATTGGAAAGAGCTTGATAAATCATATCCAAACCTCTTTTAAGACATTGCTGAATTGTTTTATCTCCGTCCACAACTTCAAATTCTTCTTTCCAGTTTTGATACCACTCATTGACTTGAGTAAAAGAGCAAGAAGGATCACAAAGCCAGTTGTATAATGCTTTCCACCACTTTGGAAAGAAATGGGTCTCTAATATTGCCACAATAAATTCTGGAATGAGATTGTACCAATGCATGACAGTGGATAGTATGTTTCGAGTTTGTTCATTCACTTGAACGTCGAGAGAAATGTTAATTTTCTGAATGGTTTTGACAATTTGAGGTGTGACTGTTTTGACCAAAAACTTGTAATAATCAGCAAAAACATCTTTCCATGGTTCCAACGTTTCATAGGCTCTTTGGTCGTTGATATCGTTCCAATCTCTGAGAAGAATGGTTTCTAATTTGTTTTTGATAAGATTAATAATTCCATGGGTTTCAAACATCTTAATTGATATATGTGAAAACCATGGATGAATCCAACTGTGAATAGGTATCGTATCTTTCTTTGGATTCCATTCATTTTGAACCCATTGCTTAATTTTTGGAATGATCAACTTTTCTGTAATATACTCTTTCATTCCATGTGTACAAACTTTTTCAACAAATTTCTCAATGAAAATAATGACATTTTCACATTCCTCTTTTGGATTCCATTCAGTAGAAATTGATTTCCGAATGGGTGGAAGTAGAATATCTTGTAAAAGTTTTTCATATTCGTCTTCAATGATTTCAACGTGTTGATCCTTAACAACTTTCTTTTGGAAAAGACTTCTCCATGGAAGTAGTAAATCAATATATGGTTCGTGATCGATGGTTAAAGGATTCCAATTTTTGAAAAGCTCTGTTAAAATTGGTTGAATTAACGCAAGCGTGTAATTCGAAAAATGGAATTCTTCAAATATATCTGGATGCTGTTGTTTGAGTTGGCTGAACACTTGATGTACACCTGCAATTGAAAGTTTTGATTCTTTAACCTTTTGATTGCAATGAGCAAGAATTGGAAAGACTAGATTATATACATCAATTTTCTTCTTTTCTCTTCTTGACTCTTCTTCATATTTTTCTTTTTCTTTGTACAATTTATCAAATTTCTCCTTCTCGAATTTAATTTTTTCATGAGTTTCTCGAATCGACGTTTCTGTTTGCCTGATAATTTCTTTGACATTAAATTGCAACTCTGGAATGGTAATGGATTGTTTTTCTCGTGATGAAGAAATCTCACTTAACTTGCTTACAACTCGAGCGGTTGGTCCTGTCATGTCAATAATTTCATAGGGTTGAGAAGATTTGAATCCTTGAATCGATGGAGCTTCTTTTAACAATTGCTCCACTGACTTGAATGGAACCTTCTTTTTGGCGGCATGTTTTTTTTTCCAACCTTTCTTTTGAGTTGGAACTTCTTCTTGTTGCTGTTGTTGACGTTTCTTGGCCTCTTCTTCCTCTTCTTTCATGTTTGTTTTCTGTACATGTTCATCTGTAATGATGATTGCTTGGTTTCTCGATGTTTGTACAACCTTGATCGGATTAATAATACCCGAATTGGTTGGACCTAAACCTTTGTCGTCTTGCCAACCCATTTTATACATCATTCGCAATACATTGGATCCAACTTTTCCTTCAATGAAATGACCAAAATCTTGATCTCGCTTAGCTGTTGGTTTTTCATGAGTTTTAGTCGATTGAATTTCTTTCTCTACTAATTGTTGTTGTGTCTTTTTTGGTTGAATAATTGTAAATTTCTGTTGTTGATGAGAGGCTTCAACAACTTTTTCAGGAGTCATGTTCATGGTTTCATCAATTAAATGTTCATCTTCAATAATAATTTCATCATCATCTTTTTCATAATCCATAAATGTGTTGTTTTTAGACGATTGTCCCTCTTGTTTTTTAGAGACAAACGAGATGGGTTTGTAGAGGCTTTCGGATTTGCTTTGACTACCCTCTGCAACATGAGAAACGTTGGCATAAAAATCATCATAATATTCTCCTTCTTCTTCTTCATATGGATCGTCATGGTTGATGACTGGAGATTTGATATCTTCTTGATCATCATCAACCATTTCATCTTGTGGAAGCATTTTTTTTTCCAAACTCGAAAACTTCATGCTGCTCTTGATTGAACGTGCATGATATCACACAGAAAGGGTAAGTTTCATATATTACAATTCTCACTCCATACTCATCGTCCATGAATTTGAATGTCCTTTGGCCAAGCTAGACACTTGAACAGTGTGTACATTTATTCCATATGGTATCCTATCTATTCGTTTATTTAAAGAGTTTAAATAAGAGAGGTAATGAAATCAAAAACACGGCAAAAACAACAATGATGAAAAAGATGGTTTTTGGACTCATGGTCTTTTGATGCTTGAGTGTTTCTACCTTGTTAAAGTAGTGAAACATTCCATAATATGTCTGATCACTTGTAATGAGTTCCATGAGCTTTTTGAGAACTGTATCATCTTGAGATTTTCCACAACTTTGGAATACAGCAGTGAGACTGGAAATAGCTCCAGGTTTGGTATATCTGGAATATAGAAAATCTTTCATGGTTGGTTTGTCTTCTCTCTCTTTTTTCTTATTCTTCTTTTCAGCATCTTTGGTAATGACATCAAACATGGATTGTACCACTCCAGAATCAAGAATTTTTTCCAAGAGAGGAGCAACTTGTTGTTTCAATGTTTCAGTTCCAGAGTTTTTAGCAATCACCAAATTATTGCAAATGACTTTCAAGAGAACCATAGAGTGATATTTGATATCAGCCAAATATGGATCTAACTTTTCTCTGTTGAATTTGATATCCTTAATTAAAGTATCAATTAAATCTGTTTGTCTATTCACCTCAACAATTAATTCAGTAGTACCTTCTGCTGATAATATACCTTGTAAAGCTGTATAGCCAGCATAGGTCATGTGTTTTAAAAGGACATTTCGATTATTCTTAATGATATGATTAATAATAGATACTAATAGTGCATGATCATTGGGTTTGATATACTTGTTAATGATTAGAGCAGCACTATCACCATCCTTAATGGCTGACCTTCCAATGATATAACAGCAAAGAGAACAAATGTAAGAACTGAACTTGGAACCTTCTTCACCCTTCACAACATATTTCTTATAGAGTTGGACAGTCTTGTCGAACAAAATGCTCTTGCATACTGTTGGAACCAATTTGTCATTACTAATAAAGCATGCAATCAATAAAAGTGCCTTCTCTAGCATGGAACGATCTCTTTCAAAGTAATAATCAATAAAATTGCTCAAAAATGTAATTCCCAAATCACAGACCACACTTGATATTTCTTCACATCGGACTTGAGAGAGTGAAATGTCCATTATTTCAATCAAGGTTTGCATGACCAATTTGGAAATGTAGTTATATACCATTTCTAAATCTTCATCAACATGTTCAGAAACATTGGAAAGATTTTGAATGTTCTTCTCTCCTGCTTCTATCACTAATTGCAATAATGGTTTGTTGAATATGTGATTCTTATTTTCTACAAGACCAGAATTTTCATTTTCATCAAAGTAATCATCAATTTCTGTATCGTTATTGAGTGCTGAATCTTCTTCAAGTTTCTCCATTTCTTGGAACATTTTCTCTTCGGCATCAAGTGCTTTTTCTTGAGCACGTTTTTTAAGAGGATTTTCCTTCTTATTTTCTTTCTTTAATCTATTTTCGTATGCTATTCTTCTGTTGTTATAATTGGTAAGGTTGGCAACATATTTAACAATTTCTCTGTATGAACCAATGAGCTGAATTAAGAAACGAAGTCCTTGACTCACATAAGTTAAAAGTTCCTTTGTTGGTTCTGTCTTGTTACTCACATAGAGTTTGATCAAGGGTTGAATCCATTCTTCAACAACATTTGTTCGAAGCATATCTCCAGCTTTTCCGATGAGTGTTAAATGTATTAAAATTTCATGAAAACGAAGAGCCATAACATTCACCTTGTCTGATGAAAGACGACTCTCTTGAGAATGTAAATATTTAACACATTTTTCGAGAGTCTCCTTTGGAACGGATTCAATGAGTTGCTTTACTTGAGGTTTACTGCTCAAAATATTGGCATTATGAAGACGCTCATAGACTTTGGTATAAGTCTGTTCAATTTGTGCAATATTGGTGTTGCTGGAAGATGATGATAACAAGGCTTGAAGGGCTTCCATACAAAGAGTATTGTTTTCATCCGAATCGTTGGAATGTTCCTCTCTGTGCAACCCGATCCATTGTTGTTGAGAAGTATTGATGTTTTGGGAAATGGCTTCCTGCAACAATTTGCGAATTAATGTTTCATCTTGCGGTAATTGGGTGGCAATGGCTGATGATGACCCAATCGATTTTTTAACCATTTTTTTAATATAACAATCTAATTTCGAAGCCAATATCCACTCTCATTACCTAGATATCATAACAATTTAACTTATTCAAAGCAAATCAAGAAAAGATATTTCCAATCGATTGCGAGAAGGAAAAATCAATCGATCGTAAAAAGTTTGGACGCAAAATTTTTTCGCCCACCGTGGGGCTCGAACCCACGACCACAAGATTAAGAGTCTTGCGCTCTACCGACTGAGCTAGACGGGCAGACATTTGATAAATGTTTGTCGTTCTTTAGGTGTTTTCAAAATATACTCGTTGGGAACACTTGTTTCCTCTCCTTTTTCCAAAATCGATCACTATTCGCTTGCAAAACCCAAAATGCTCTTTTATTTCAAATTCCAACAAAAAAGCATTCAAAATTGTGCACAGGGGATGGAGTGACGAAAAAGTGTGGTTGTCGGTCGAAAAAATACAATGAATGGTCAAATCATATAGCTTGTCCAATATGTGTGGTCAACTAACGTGTGAAAATTGTTGCGTTTATCTCAAAGCAACCATAGCTGTTTGAAGAGCAGTAGTTCTATCTTGTTCATTCAAACTCTTGACAGATTGAATCATGTCATTCAATAAGGTACAGAATTGAGAAAGGAGAATGTCATCATTAGATGGTGGTGATGATGGAGGAGATGGTGATAAAGATGTGGTGGAGTCCTCTTCTCCATCATCAATCTTGAGGTTTGGAGTGTCATCATCTTCTTCCTCTTGATGGTTACATTTTTGAGGAGCAGAAGGAAGTGCAATATTGATCAAAGTATTGAGTGCAGCATAATGATTGGCAGATACTAGAAGATGTGAGGAGGTAGTGTGATCGGAGACGAATGATAAATCATTCATCACACCTGAAGTGGAGTAGGAAATGGAATTGTAGCATTGGTTATTGGAAATGCTACCATCAAAGCATGCTTTTTGACGCTTCAAGGATTCAGTGTTGTTGTTGTTCGCAGTGGCGTCACTTGAAGTCAAACTTCTCTTGGTGGAAGGATTTTTTGTTTTTTTGGTCGTTTTTGGGGAGAGGGAACCACTGTTGTTGTTGTTGTTGGTGGTAGTGGTTGAAGAGGAGGATGGAGCACTTTCTTGCTTCTTTCTTGCAAAGACATTGAATTCAACACTTTTGAGTTCACAAATGGCCTTGTTCAAATCTCTCAAATCATAAAGTGAAATCTTAAAGTGCACAAGTTGTTTGTAGGATTGAACTTTTTCAATTTGAACACGATTCTCAGAAGCAAATACTCTTTCTGTGACACTCACAGGATGTTCAGTGCTTGGTGAAATAACTCCACCAATATCCTCCTTAGTAGTTCCACCAATCAATACAACTTTCATGAACAACAATGGAGGAAGAGAACATGGATCTTTAGGGGATGATGGAGATAGCTTCAAACAATGTCTGAGTTGATATCTCAGAGAAGAATAAAGTACAATGCCTTTGTTTTGACCTGTGGATGGATCAATGGAAGGCTCAAGACAAGAAGTATCTTCTCTTGAATGAGTCAACACGACATCAACATTCAATTTCAGATTATTACTATAAAAGTAATTGTTATCAAAATATTCAACATTCCAGGTTCCAGAGGAGTGATTCACCAAAAATTGGTTACCACTATTCATCGTGGTGGCAGCAGCGGCGGCAGTATTTGCAGTATTCATTGCACTACTGCTACTACTACTAGTGGTGGTGGAGAAAGAGGAGGCCATCGTGCTTGTAGTAGTAGTAGTCGTGCTTGAAGTGGTGGTGGTGGTTGTTAAAATACCTCCCATGTTCACATGGCTGTTGCACCACTTGGAAAGCACCTGCTTCTTGGGATTGAAATAGGGCATCATGTGTGAAGAGGTGGATGGGGAGGAACCTGTTGATGATTTGTGGTTGGTTCAACATTATCATGATGGCCATGGTTGTTAGAGGGTAGCACATAAAATCACACACACAAGTCATTTTTCAAAGATTTGATAAATTATGTTGTTAACAACGTTAAAATGTATATATCAACACATGATAAAACTCACCATTGTTGCTGGAACTTGTTGTGTTGGACAATGTTTGAAGCATCTTTGGGAAGTGTGTGAGAATTTGATATATACAATAATGGAGGAATATCTATGATACAGGAGAGAGAGTAGTTGTGTGCGCTTGATGCAGTTGATGACCAGTTGTGTGTGGTTGACTCACTTCAGAGGCAAGTGTACGTATGATACAGAAATTGGTATTCAGAGCTAAGCTAGCTAGTTCAAATCGATGATGGTATTGGGTACCTGTGTCGGTGATTCAAATAAACGGTTGCGGCTTCAATTTTGTTTTGATTTTGAAATTCAACAAATTCAATTAAAAACACGATATCTGTGTTGTAAACGAAATGGTGAGTCGATAGGGTATGAATAATAAAATTCAAATTCACTAATTCTCAATCGAGTTGACTTGATGATGATGTGATGGAAACGTAAATACAATTGTCTGCTGTTGGTGTGAGTAAGCCTTTGCTGGTGGTGCTCAGTGTGCGCGTGATGCAGTTGGTGTCAAGAGAAAATGGCGGCAAGATTTTTTTTAGATTTTGATGGGCGCTCAAAATACGCAAGCCTTGCCAAACAAACCCAACAGCCACTTCACGCAAGCTTCTTTTGGACTTTTGTTTTTCTCCAGGTGATAGTTGAACATGTGCAAGCTTCAACAGCTTTGCGACGTGTTGTCAAGCCCAGTTTTTTCGATGCGTTCCATCTGATTCTGAGAAACCTTCTTCAACGTGTGGCAAAAGTAAGTGAAAAGGTGTAAATAACTTATAAAAGCCACAAGACCCGGACTTGTTGCAACAATTACAAATAGCGTTTGGGTTTTGAATTTTTTCATCATCAAAAAAATACATCTGTTGGCACCCACCTTGTAAAGCGATCACATAAAAGAGGATTAGATCTGGATTGAGAAGAAACAATAGTCGGAACATTCAATTGTTGTACTGTGATAACTATCATGATCATTGCATAAGGCTTCACTATTAATTCTAAAATTTTATTCAAGCAAGCGTTCAGGCTTTTTCCAACCACAGAGGAAATTCTTGTGATAATTCGAGTTTCAACTATTATCGTGAAAAGACAGAAACAACTTTGATCGGTTGTACAACATATTCCGATTAGTTAGCTGTTCCCATGATGATGGCAAGAACATCATCACCTTCTTCCTTTTCATTACTTCCTCCATCTTCATTGTTGCATCCACCACCTGCATCAATTCCGCAACATGTTACTTCATCAAACCCAACTTTACCTCCCGTTATGAATTTTAATGCAAATACCAACAACAGCAACACCAACAACACCAACAACAATACTACTACATTGTCATCGGTCAACAATGGTGTCTCAGCATTATCCTTTCCAAATTATAGTAACGATACTGGTGGCTATTCTTCCTATCATTACAACTATCCCGTCAATACAACAACAACAACCAATCATCATCCTTCATCCATGACCGGGCATACTCATTCACTATCATCTTCTCTACTTTCCAGTCAACACTTCATCAATGACATGATCATGTCTCCTAACAACCACCAACAACCATCTGTTCCACCAATGGTGACTCACAAATCCTATAGCCAACAACACCCGATGCGAAGTAGTACATTCCAATCCAACACCAATGGCGATGGTCGTTCCAACAACAGTCATCTTCCTCTCAGCTGTACATTACCCATCAACTCTTCTCAATCCATGAACACATCATTTTACTCGAATTTAGGAAATTCAACAGTTACTGCTGAGGGAAAAGACATGAACCCAAACTACTCTTCCGATAGAAACAATTTTCTTTCGTCTTATAACACAAATCATCAACAAGAAAGCGTGATGGCTCCAAATTATGTTACTCTTTTATTTCCTGATTCTGGACCAAGAAATATAGACGATCCTATTACTCCTAATTATTATCAAGCAAATAATAACTTTCAACCAACAAATCATCATCTTCCTATGAACACAAGTTTATTTCAACAGAATAATCAGTTAGAACGAAGTTTTTACAATCAACAACCAAACATTTCATCGAGTAATGCTACAGCATTAATGAACCAATCATTTAAAGGTACTTCAGTCCACAACATTCCATTCAACAACAACAACAACAGCTACAACTCGTCAAACTCTTTTGATCCACAAACCCCCAAATTATATCCCCAAAAACCAAGTCACAACGCAAATGGTACGACTAGTAGTAATTACCCTCCCAAAAATAGACCAGCAATACTCAGACCCAAGGTCATTAATCAACGAACAGATCCTCAATATCTTCAAATGTTAAAAACTCCCACTTCAACGGTTATCGAAAATTCTGTTTCGGAAGCAAGAAAAAACACTGCTGTGATTAAGTTATCAGTTAATGTTTTAAAAACTTACAAACATATTAATGATGTATATTATCTGAAAAAGGAGGAAGAGAGAAGACTGAAACAATTGAGGAATGGAAAATCACATAGCTCCAAACATAAGAAAACTAACTCTAAAACAAGTTTACCCTATGTTAGTGAAACTGTAAATGTAGATTTGTATCGACAAAATACTAACAATCCTAATTTCAATCATGTTACGCTTCCTTATCGGCCAACAATTCAGCCATATCCTGAAGAAGATGTCTCAAATTCGAACAATCCCAATTACTCTCAGAAACAAGCTGAACTATCCCAACATCATCCTTCATTCTTATCATACGGTTCATTTGGAAGCAATCAATTATATAATTACTATACTGCTGTGAAAAATAATTATATGGATCCAACAGCCATTACCGCTACTACGAACATGACTCAGTTTAATGCTTCAATAATGACTGCCAGTAATACACAGAATGTTGTGACATCACAAGCTCTACCGTCGTTTACTGAACAGCAACAACATAATTCTTACAAAGCTGGGAATGATGGTACGGCTCCAACTTCTTCTGTATCTTCTTTTTATCAACAACAACAACAACAACAACAAACCCAACAAAACCAAGCAATAACAGGAGTTGACGACTCACAAGGAAACTATATTGTACAGATCAGTGAGTTGATCAATAACAGATTTTTAGTTGAGGAAGTAATGGGAAGGGATCTTTCGGAGTTGTTGTCAAGGCATTTGACATACCCAACAACGAACATGTTGCTGTCAAAATTATTAAGAACAAACCACAGTTTCATACACAGGCTCACATTGAAATTCAGCTTCTCAAAGATTTAAATACAAAAGATGCCAACGGAAAGAATAACATAGTGAGGATGAAAGAATATTTTCAATGGAAGAATCATTTATGCATTGTCTTTGAGTTACTTTCTATGAATTTGTATGACCTCCTAAAGGCAAGCAATTTTGCTGGACTTTCACTACTTCGTATTTGTAAATTTGGAAAGGAATTACTTCGTACGTTGAGTTTTTTATCACTTCCAGAGGTACAGGTCATTCACTGCGACCTGAAACCTGAAAATATTTTACTCAAGAACCCAAAGAAGAGTAGTATCAAAGTCATTGATTTCGGTAGCTCTTGTTATGTCAACAACAAGATGTACAAATACATTCAAAGCAGATTTTACCGATCTCCAGAAGTGATATTGGGTCTTCCGTATGGCACTGAAATTGATATGTGGAGCTTTGGATGTATTCTTGTTGAGCTACATACTGGTAATCCTCTATTTGATGGAAAGAACGAAACAGACCAAATCTACAAAATTATTCAAGTCATTGGAATGCCACCAAGGCACATGATCGAGCAATCCCCAAAAAGGGACAAGTTTTTCAAATTGAACACTCTCACTAATCAATATGAACCATTAGATTCCACAGTGATACCGAATTCCGTTTCTCTTTATAACATTATCATGAATGTTCCTCCTAAAAGACACATCTCTCCATATTCATTCACTTTTGAAGTGCCTATGAATTTTATGAAATTGTACATGCTGGTGAACAAAATTCTTCAATACGATCCACATATTAGACTGAAGCCACAGTTTGCAACTCAAGAGGACTTTTTTAAAATTAGTGACATTGCTCAAGCTGTTTTGGAATCGCCCTCATTCTTGCATAATGGAACGTCAAGTCCCTATACTCTCTACTCGCATGTAGCAAATGCTTCCATGTTATCAAATTCTCAACCACCAACAGTCATGCTACAACCGTCGAAACAAACCATGATTCTCACTGGTAATAGTAGTGGCAACACCAACAACATTCCAACCATGTACAGTGGAATCAATATGGGATACAATGCATTAAGCCATAACACTTCTACAAATAAGATGCAACACACTTTTAACTTGTAAACATAAATTTAAAAATTTCCGACCTTCATTTTTGACCGGTTTTCCATTTGCTGCAGAATGACTTTGGTTGTCGATATCTTGAGACAGCAGCAACAACACAAAAGCCTACTACACCCATTGTTAGTCCTGAACGCAACCTTTGTGTTCCACATGGTGATGTTGCTTCAACGTTTGAAATACAATGTTTGAGCCGTAAGTAAACTTAAGCTTTTTCTTTCACAAATTCTCACTAGAGCAAGATCAAATACGACAACAAGAAGGAGTGATTACTTCACGAGAAGAAACCATGGAGTGTGATGCTGAAATCAAATCTTTTACTGTTTGCTAAGCTGATTTATTTCACTTTTTAAGATTTTGAAATTTGTTGTTGATGTTGTTCTTTGGTGTTGTAATGAGACATCTGATATTCGAAAGCTAATATTAAATATTTTGATCTATTATTGTCCCAAAAAAGCTTAAAATAACTCCAAAATTCTAAAGTTAAAAATTAGTGCGCAATCAATATTTTCAAAAATGACAGTTGTAAAGCAAGCATCCAAACAACAACACTAAACTTTGTTTAAGCGCTGGTTACATATTGTCAAACAACGAACCTAGGTTTTCCACCACAAAAATCCAGACAAGAAACAAAGAGGAAGAGAGGAAATTGAAAAATTAGTGAATTGGTCGGATTGCTCGAAAAGTGTCGGAAATTTTTAAATTTATGTTTGTAATAAAAATGTTGTTGACCATAGGATGCGATGGTGAGTCCTTTTTTGAGGAGTGCCGACTTTCATGTTGAAAATCGCCGCATTCAAATTTCGGCACTCGAAATATCGCAGCAGCACAAAAGGGAAAAAATGCAGCAATCACAGATCCCATCAACAACGACGACACAACACGACCGAATATCAGACCGGTCCAATGAAACCACTTGGCAACATCAAGACAATATTCCAACATCACTTCATCCATTCAACACAAATCAGCAAAAAGAACAAAGCATGAGGACAACAACCATGATGGATACTTGTTCCGAGCTTGAATCAATCTCGGAGTTAGCAGTCGGAATGAACCCTTCTTTTAAACTTTCGTCACGTAACCGAAATATAAATTCAATAAGAAAATCATATTCAAATATACACTCAGGAAACGTTTTCTTTTTTGGAAATGACCAATTTCATCATTGCTTGAAACATCATACCTTGTCCACACCAAGGACGCCTTGCAAAACCATCAGTGAGACTACAATCAGACCACCCGTTTCGACATATTTTGGAGCTAGTACAGATGCTCAATTTACTAGACATCATCCACTAATTGAATCTAATGAAATTATTAAGGTCGCAAGTGGAGATTGTCATTCATTGTTTTTAACACGAGATCATCGAGTGATTGTAGCAGGTAAAAATAAGGTATGTAATGTTGAACGAGGAGTATGTGACGAAATCATTTCAAATGATATACTACATATGTTCATACATATATATGTACACAAATCCAAATATTCATTTTTATAAAAACACAATGACGATGAAATTTTCATCCTTCCATAGAATGGTCAATTAGGATTATATCATTTTGACCCAATCCAAGAACCTCAATATTTAGAGTTTGTTGGAAAAGACAAGATACCATGTCCACCCATTCGAAATGTATATTGTGGAGGTGATTATTCCTTCATTGAAACCATGAATCATGAAATTTATAGTTTTGGTAAAAACAAGATTGGACAATTGGGTATTGGAGATTGTGTACATTCAAGAATTGCCATTCCGACCCGAGTACATATTCAAAACGACAAGTCTCCATTCAGTAGCAGATCAATGGATCTGTCATCGAGTGCTAGCACGAACTCATTTTCTCCTTACCAAATCTCTTCAACTCCTCTGAATTCTGTATCATCAACTCTCGTACAAGTTCCCTGTTCATCCTCTTCTCAGATTCCACTACCCTTACTACCATCATCATCATCGACATGTCTTTTCCCAGGTCAATCTCTTCCTGTAAAACTCATTAGTTGTGGTTGGCAATCGACATTCATACTCTTTGAGAATGATCACTTGTATGTTTGTGGTGATAATAGTCATCAATGTCATGTACCATCAAGATCTTCCATGAACCAAAACAATAATAACCAAGACTCCTCTCCTCATACCACAACCACCTCCACCTCCACCACCCATACGATCAAGCCAATTATTAGTCCGCAACGAAAATTAGAAAAATTTTCATTTCAACGCATTGAAATTCCAAATTTGTATGCTTCATCGCCGAAGAATTCCATTAAGGACATTCAAGTAGGTCTCTTTCATACTGGAATACTCATGGAAAATGGAGAAGTATGGATTTCATGTCCATGTTGTTGCTCTCCTATCGAATTGGAACGAAGAAAATTTAAAAAGAAGAGCTTTATTGATAAGAATGGTAAATTACTAGTCACTGAATATGGTAATGACTTGTTGAAATCATTCAAGATTATGCACATGGCATATTTATCAACATTTCTTGGTACTCACAATGATGTTGTATATGTGAGTGGAATTAATTATTGTGGTAGTTTAGGTGTAGGATCTTCAGATTTGATTGCGTACAAACGATTTACTGAATCATCACTCTTGTGTCATTTAGATATTGAGAGAATTTATGGAACCAATCGAACGATTATTGTAACCCGACAAGGTCATGTCTATGTATGTGGAAGTAATTGTCAAGGAGAATTGTGTTTAAATCCACTTGAATATAGTAGTATGGATGGTAGTGGTGGTAGTGGTAGTAGTAGTAACAGTGAAATGAATACTAGTAGTGCGATTCGTAGTGAATCTATTAATAATACGAATCGTACCATCAGTAGTGGCAGTAGTAGTGGTGGTAGTAGTGGTAGGAATGAGATTGGAACGAATGAAACCATGGTTGTTACCTCTTCAACGTTGCGATACAAGAACACGTTAGGCCTCACACAGTCTACAAGCATGATGATGGATCCTCACTCGACGTCTCCATGTCCCTGTGGAAATGATCATTGTTTAAGGTCTTGTATTGCAACTCCTCAAAGAGTACTCTTTCTAGAGAATGAATTGAAAAAACGAAGAAATGCTAAACTCGAAATATCATGTGGATCTTTTCATACCATTGCCTACTTTACAAGTACAGAGACGAGAGATATGTCCATGTTTTATTACCATTTATATAGATCTTTGATGAATGATGATCCATCAACGGTAGATCACAACAAACATCATCATCATGGCTTTTCAGACTTGGTATTTGAATTTAATCAAGAAGGCACATCAGACTCTACGACCTTAGCGACTCAGAAACGATCGGTTCAGCTATTAGACCAGTACTCATTCCTTTCAGTAGCTCCTCAATCAAAAAAGATTAAATTGTCATAGCCTAGCTCTCGCGTTAAATTCCGTTCTGACAATGGCCGGGTTGCATGAATGTTTTTGGCGCCTAATTTTTTTTATCGTTTCAACCGTAAAAAAATGACATCAAAAGGTCCCATCAAGATGACGAGAAGTGAGCTGTATTCAGCTCTTATGGACAGCGAGGAAGAAGAGTATTATAAAGAATTGAAACAAGAAGAGGAAGAGTTATTTAACAAAAAGGGAAGATCAAAATTTCAAGATTTATCCAATTCATTCGGTAGTGATAACACATACAATGCTTCCGACGGTGATGAAGATGATGAATATGAAGATGACACTCTTGAAGGCACTCTTAGAATGATAGAGAAGAAAAAGAAAAAGATAGAGGAGGAGAAAATACCTGAATTAAAACGGAGGCAATCTCCAACACCAGAGCTCAAAAAGGAGCCAGAAGTGATTGAGGACTTTATTCGAAATTTTCTGTCAAAAAAAGGATTAGAAGAGAGTTTGCGAATTTTCAACGATGAATTGTATGAAAAGAAACAAAAAGGAGAATTGGATGAGTCTGCAGATGCCGTACCTGATGCATATACACAATTACAACGAGTAGAAGAGGAGCTACACTTTTGTAAAAAGCAACTTGAGCAGCAAAAACAACTATCAGAGTATGTTATATTTATAAGAAATTTCAAGTATTCTCTAATCAACGAATCACAGAAATGTTGTACAAAAGTTTGAAAAACTAAGGCGGGTTAAAGATCATCACAAAATGAGTCACATGCAAACTGTGCAAACTAGGGATCAACTGCGGAAAGAGCTCGAACGTATGAAAAATCATTGTGCAAAATATGAACCATTTATTGCGGAATTAACGAACAAGTATGACAAAGTATTCAAAGAAAAAACTCTTGTCTGTCTTGAAAGAGATAGACTTGCCAATAGGGTGACAGAACTCGAAAACATTATTCGACAGCAAAATGGAGAATCAACATCTGTAAATAATACTACCAATAACGAGATGGAGAAGGGTAAAAAGACCAAAACGATTAAGAAAACCAAAAAGAAGGATTCTGTATTACCACCAGAGAAGAAAAATCCTTTCAGAGAAAAGAAGATGGCAAGAACAATGGCAGAAACATTTCAGCTCTCTCAAAATTATGAAAGCCATAGTATGGCTATATCTGGATTAGCTGTCCATTCAAAGAAGCCTATTGTAGCTACAGCATCCGATGACGGTACCTGGAAAGCGTGGTCCCTTCCTTCCTCTAAGGTTATCATGAGTGGAGAAGGTCATTCTGATTGGGTGAGCGGCATTGACTTTCATCCGTTTGGAACTCATTTGGCCACAAGTGGAGGTGACTGCTTAATTAAGCTGTGGGATTTCACTACTGCCAGTTGTTCTTTAACATTTGATGATCACACTCTACCTGTGTGGGACTGCCAATTTCACTACAGTGGAGACTTTTTAGTGTCGTGTTCTATGGATCAAACGACCAAATTATTCGACATTCGAGCAGAGAGATGTGTGACAACTTTCAGAGGACACAAGGACAGTGTAAATAGCGTTGTTTGTATTCCATTCACCAATACTTTGTTAACCGCTTCAGCAGACAAAACTTTATCATTGTGGGACATGAGAGCAGATAGCAAAAATTTGTGTGTTCAAACTTATTATGGACACAAAAACAGTTGTAATTATGTCACAATTAATCCACAAGGAGATACAATGGCCTCTACGGATTGTGATGGACTTGTTTTAGTTTGGGATTTGAGAACACAGAAAATACGAAATCAATTCAACATTAGTGATGTTCCAACATCTGCAAATAAGTGTGCTTTTGATCCAAGTGGAAAGGTTTTGGCTGTAGCTTGTGCGGATACTTCCATTCGATTATTCTGTCCAGATGGTATTAAGGAAGATGAGTCTTCAAAACCAAACTACACGATAGGAGAGCTAAAAGGAAATAAGGAGGCTGTTCAAGTTGTCAAGTTCGATTCTGAAGGAAAATATGTTGTGAGTGGAAGCGATGATGGCATGTTGTGTCTATTTAACAATTAAACACTTGCCTTTAATATTTCCTTTTTAAGCCTCCATCAAACAAGAAAAAAATGTCTTCATCTTCTCTCAAACTCTACGGTTCAAGGCTTTGTCCTTTTGTAGACCGAATCAAACTCATCTTGGCCTTCAAGCAGGTACCCTACGAAAACATTAACGTAAACCTGAATATGAAGAGTAAAGAGTTTTTACAATTGACTCCCCTCGGAAAGGTAACGTAACAGAAGGTTGATCTTTATTGTACTCACTCTTGCCCATCAACATCAATATTTGAAGGTCCCAGTTCTTGTCCACAATAACAAAGCTATTTATGAGTCAGCTGCTATTTATCAATATGTCAATGACGTCTATTCTAATCGTGATCTCATGCATCAGGATCCCTACATGAGAGCGATGCAACGATCTTGGACTTACTATTGCAACACTCGACTTGCTCCCACCATTTACAAGTACATGTTTAACCAAGATCCAACCAAGGAAGCAGAATTGAAACAAAAACTCGAAGAGTGTTTACTTTTTTTAGAAAATGAGGGTTTGAAAAAGATGCAACAAGCGAATGGTAATAAGGGAGACTTCTTTTTGGGCGATGGTAATGAACCAAGTATGCCAGATATGATGTATCTTCCGTTCTTGGTACGCCTAGACATTTTGAAAACATTCAAAGGATTTGAGATGGGTCAAGAATTATCAAGACTTAAGAAAATGTATCAAATCAACACTCAACAAGATTATTTCAAGAACAATAAGGAGTTACCAACCATGGAGGAAATTATTAAGGGATACACTCCATATGTCAAGGGTGAGCTAAAGATGAAGGAGGATTGGATTCTTTAAGTGTTGCAGACAGTCTGGGACAGAGTCAAGAACAATTTACATTGGTAAGAAATTGTAACAACACGTTCAAAAAATTAAAATATGAGTAAAATCAGTTACAACAACAGCAGTGGGGATTTTTAATCTCACACCCACACAGGTTGGGTGAGTTGAGATTAAACGCCGTACCTCACACCCACCCACCCATTTCACACTCAAAAAATTTTTGAATAAAGAAATATCAATAAATTTATTATTCATCATCGTGCATTCTATCAATGACACTGATGGAGAGTTCAGTGGTTTCTGTTGAAGAAAGAGCTTCAAATGAATACGTGTCATTGACAATAAATCCTTCGGAGGTTGTAAGAACTATTCTGTTCAATAAATCAGTAAAAGTACACACCCCTAAAGTTACTCTTTCCTGAAGGAATGAAAGAAAATCACCAGACAAGTAAATCAATACTTTGATGTCAGAAACAACTACCTTCTTTCTTTTTCCATTATAAGACAACACAACAACCTTATCTTTGCCCTGATGTGACTTCATAAGAGTGTTGGCCAGTTCGAATGTCTCCGTTAATTTATCCAATACTTCGGCCCACTTCTCACTGTTTCTATAGAATGTCATATGTTGAATGGTATGCATGCGCTGAATATCTGTTCTTTCTTGGATAGCATTTCTTCTACGATCGGTGTCTTGAATATCACGTTCAACAAGATCAATTACATTGTCTTCTGGATTAGAATTAAGTTCTCCGGTGGTCAATAAAAATTGTTGATTATCACGTTCAATATCCCACACTTCTTTCAAAATGGGATTACTTGGTTCAAATAAATCAAAAGTTCTCAAAATCAATAAATTTGTTAAAGGAAAAGCAATGATGGAACCTTGTTGCAAATCACCAACTGTCTTAAATTCAGATGTCACGACTGATGATGGTAAGAGTAAATTTTTCTTACTTGCATCGTGGGACTTGATTGTAATTTTAGCAAATTGGTTGTATGGATATGTTTTACCGTGGCAATGGAATAAATCTTCGTTATTAGATGGATTTGCACTCAAGATGGTACCTTTACCAATAACTACCTCGTCAATACATAATTCGACATCTTGATTAATTTTCAGAGTGTGATTATTAAATTTCTCTGAGAGTTTTGATCTATATTCAATAATTTCCTTTTTCAATTCCTCCTTCAATCTGCGATACTTTTCAGCACAACTCTTGTCACCACGCACATGCCAATTCCATTCTTTGTTGTCAAATAATTCCTTAATTTTTCTCGCAACCTTTTCCCAATCCTTGTCTTGTTTGTAAAGTTGTAATGCAGCAAGGACTTCAGAGTCTGTCCATCGTTTTCCCGTGCTGGATTGGTCCTGTGATTGATTGCTACTTGATGCTTGACTTGAGTTAGGTTGAGTGTTGGTTGGTTTTTGCTTCTTCTTGGGTTGAGTATTGGCCATTGTTTTTTTTAATGGATGATTCTTCAAAACAATACTAGTCAACTACGTTAAATAGGGTTGGTGAATTATGTAACGGTTGTAACGGTTGTAACGGTTAATTGTTGTAAATTTACAATAGTTTGAGAAAATATGTAATATTGTAATATTACAATGCAAACTGAAAAAAAATGCTGCCTAATACATTACATGTCGTCATCACTTATTTAATGATGGCAGCAACTGTCATCATTACTCATCCTGAGTTGATTGATTACCCAGGTGTAAATAGTCATATCAATGTCAATAGTTTCATATCAAAATTAAATAACCTACAACAAGAATTGTTGATGTATAAAGCATGCTCATGGGATGAAAAGTATTTGAAAAGACTTCAATTACTTGCTTGCTCATTAATCCCTCCAGTAATGCCTTTGCCACCAGAAGAGCCATATTATACTTCCAAAAAATTTAGAACTAAAACTCCATTTTGTGGGCAAGGACGAAGTCAATACCGAAAACCAAAAAGTAAGGTGGAAGGAGTTGACAATTATGGAAAATGGGATGACGATAAGTTGATGGATTTCACTCATTTAACTCGTGCTGAGTTTGAAGAAATGTATTCTAGGATCAAATTAGAACTGTTAAAGCCAAGAAGATATTATGACTTGAGAAGAAATATCAATACTAAACGTGAATACAGATACTCAAAACTTACTCCAAAAAACAGATTACTGCTAATCTGTGTTTGGATGGGATCATATTCCAAATTTGCTCTGCTGTCAGAAATGTTTGGAGTTTCCAAAGGATATGTTTGCATGGAAATCAAACATATTATTCCCATATTATTATCGGCCTATATGAACGAGGTTGTTATGCCAGGACATTTGACTGTATTACAAGGAAGCTCTAACATTGATAGACTAGTAATAGGCGCGCTTGATGCAACGCATTTCAGAATCTCCAAGCCAAGTGTAGATCAGGCTATCTATTATCGTGGTGACAAATGTATCCATTCTTTCATCGGACAAGCGTTAGTTGATCTTCAAGGCAGATTTTTACATTTTACGGTTGGTTTTCCTGGAAGCAAGAACGACAAAGATGTATTATTCTTCAGTAATATCCAAAAATACTTACAGGGTGTGATGGTCCTTGCTGATGGTGGATATCAAGCAAAAACATTCAAACATGGAGTTGAATTGGTACTTCCAACATCAACCATCATCAGAAGTAAGCCTGATCTCTTTGTGCAACACAAATCTGAGAGAATGATTGTAGAAATGACCTTCGGATATGTAAAACGATTATCAGCAACGGCAACAAGATGGAGACAAAGAAAATCTTTGCTTCCATATGTTGCAATGGTAGCTGTTCTATGTTCGAACGCTATTTTGAAAAGCAATCCGTTGGTTAAAACCATGCCAAACACTTTGTTCAAATTTCAATAATAAAACGCTGATGATCATCATATTTGTTGCAGAAATATTTTTTTTTGAAGATTGATTTGGATTTGTGTTGTGTTTGAGATTAAACGCCGTCCTCACACCCAACTCACCCAATCCCAGGTTCATTTTTGCTGGGTGTGTGGGTCTGAGATTAAAAATCCTCAGTGATGATGAATCAACGTATGCGAATGAAGATGAGAAGCACACCACCACAAATTCTCTCCGATCATCATCCACAAATTCCAAATCCATGATCAATGATGCATCCTCCAAACGAAAATCTCTTTTAGAAACCTTTTCTTCCCGAACAAAATTGCAATTTAAATCCTCTCAAGTCTTGCTTCCTGATCATCAATCCGAAACCACCACCCAAACATCCATTAAAAAAACAAAAGATGATGAGGCATACGAGAGCGAAGATGAGATGAGTAGTGAACAGCAACATTCTCATAGTAGATGGGCAGCCCTCGATAAGCCTTCTTCATTGACCACTTCGGAACAAGAGGAGGATGATGATCATCGTACACTGTATGAACGGCTCATGGAAAACAAACTTAAAAAACAAAAAGAAATTGAAGAGAAAAACGCTCCACAAGGACCTAAATCCTTAGATGAAGATGATGTTCATTATTTGAGAGAACAAGAAGAATTAATGAAAGAAAAAGAAAGAGAAATAAAAAAACAAGAGGAAGAAGAAATTGCAAAATATTTGAAAGGTGAAATGGATCGTGTTGGATCTGTAAATTTATCTACTGTTCTTCCCGATGATAAAGATGATGATAACATCAATCTCCAAGAGAAAAGTGTTGGATTATCTAATACAAATTCTGTACTACCAATTTCAGATTTTCAAGTTGTGGAAGTGAAAAAGAGAAAACGAAATGATGCTATCATTCATACCAGCATGACTGTTCCTCATGATTCAAATCATGCTAAAAAGAAGAAGAAGAATAACAAAAAGAATAATACAAGTATTGTGAATGCTAATTTATTGGAATATGACAGTTCGTAACCACGTCACATGATTCACAAAATTCATGATCAATATTAATTAAAGAAATAATAAATTCCAAATTTTTGTGAAAAAAAATGTCTTTTGCAACATCTTCATCATCATTCACACTTCCGTTCAGTGAAAATTTTCATCCGAATGGTCAAGACATTCTCCAAATGCAAAAAGAATTTCTTACAAGACCATTCAAAATTATTTGTCTTGAATCTTTACAAATTTCATCTCAACAGCATTACATTCTACTCGGAGATGATAATGGAAGATTATTAATTTTTGATTTTTCAAAATTAGAATTTGTATCTATTTGTGAAATTCATCACTCTGCAATTCAATCCATTCAAATACGATTTCAAATCAATGAAGAAATGGATGAAGATACATTGGATCCTCTCACTACCAACCCTATTACTTGTCTAGATAACAATCCTCGTGAATGTTTCATTTACACTGCGAGTCATCAATCGATTAAAGTTTGGAAATTTAAAGATTTATTAATGAAATCTCAAAATCCAATTTTCACAATTACTCCTTCTCTATACAAGGATAGTACTGAAAATTCTCATCATGGTGAAATTATTAATTGTATGAAATTAGTTGATCCATTGATTTATATTGGATTTGATAATGGATATATTTATGGTATTGATATGAATACTACAAAATTAGAGCATGTTACTCGAATCACTAGTAATAATAATGGACAAATTTGTGGTGTTGCTATTCATTCAATTCAATCACACGTGAATCAAAACACTCAATTATTTGTAGGATGTGCAGATGGTTTGATTCGAATTGTTCATTCATCCCTAGGAAATGTTAGCACAACAATCATTGATCCATTTGGCTTTTCAACGAGTGGAATTTCAACGTGTAACTTCTCATTGGATGAACCGAATGGACATTGGTTGCTTGCGTCAAGTATGGACACGAATTTTATGAGTTTGTATTCTGTGAAATTTGATCTCTCCAAACCAGCCAGAATTATCATGAGTGGAAAAACGAGTGATGTGAAAATAGCCAAAGATTGTATGGTATCGTTGGGAGGAGCAAATGTTTATTATTGGAATAGGGATGGAACATTGCAATTGAAGTTAGAAACTCATTTAGAACATTTATACAGCATTATTGAAATGGAAGATTTAAATCCTCGCTTGTTGGTCGTGATTGGAGTTTTGAACTTTGAAAATTATCTAATTACCATCTCTGCCACTCAACGTCATATTTTGCATAAAATTAGGATTCCTCATTAACTCAACCACTACTCGGGTTCGTTTTGATCCAGTCCTCAATCCACCAGTCCTCTACTAGTTCTTAATTAAACTATTCTTCACAATGACTCAAAAAACTCTCTTCTTCATCATCAACAATATGGACATACATCATTCTAATCACTCCAATCATCCATGTCATTGAACATGACCTGTTCTTCAGGACTTGCAAACATTCCATAATTAGTGTCCCATATGGAAATTGCAAAATCAGTTCCTGCTGTGTATAATACTTGTCGATTCTCATCAAAACACATGCTCAATATTTTACCATAATGGGATGAAGAAGATTCTCGTACATGAGGTAAAATCTTTTCTCCACTTTCTTGATCAAACATTTCAACAAAACTCTCAGCTGCATGAAATATCAATTTTGAATACTTTCCACCATGACACATCAATTGACAGGATTGTGAACTCGAAATGTCATTGTACACTTTACAATTAAATTGAGTATTCATTCCTGTTTGTGTCACCCATTTCATCATTCGTTGATCATTGGATGAGCTAAATAAATATTCACCATCATTGGAAAAGCAAAGTGAATTAATATGATCATTGTGAGCCAATGGTACTTTGATATTGATATAATTATAGGCTTTAGCTGGTGAAAATTTAGTAGAACCAAATTTAGTATAACTGTTTTTAGATTTTGTCATCTTTTTCGTGCTGCTGTTTTTAGAAGAAGATGTTGTACGATTTAAAGTACTTGAACTCGTATTACTACTACTACTTGCACCACTTGTACTACCCATGCTTCTTTTATCCATATCCACACCCATATTACTACCACCACTACCACTCGTACCCACATTCAAACTCACACCACTACCAGAACCCACACTACTACCACCACTACCAGAACCACCCTTTCTTTTTAAACCTTCTAACGATCGTTGTTGATTTGCTATTTGAAATTGATCCATACATAATAACCATCCTGAGGTTCGAATATCCCATAATCGAATAGTTCCATCATTACTAGCACTAGCAAATATATATTCTGAATGTGGTGACCATTTCACACATCTCACCTTCGATGAATGTCCAATAAATTGTTGAATATTAGCACCTGAATTTAAATCACAAATACGAATGGAATGATCTTCTAATGCACATGCAATCAATGTGCTAGGAGTGGTGGTGCCACTACTAGTACTTTTGAACATATCCATCGAATAAATACTACTCAAACAATCAAAAGATGAAACACATGTCATGGTACTTGTATCAAAGACATTTAACATTTGATCTTTACCACATGAAAAGAACATTCCACAATCATTGGGATACCACATGACACCAGTGAGTGATGTGGAGGATGGTCGAAAGGTGTGAATGGGTTTAATGATGGGTTGAATCTTTTTGGGACCAGTAGTAGTAGTCTTTTTGGTATTATTATGAATATGATTAGTATTATGATGAATATTATTATGAATATTATTATGACTATTATTATTATGAATATGATGATGATAATGTTGTTGAGTAGTACTATTATTGGTCATTCGATCCTTTTTTAAAAGAAATGATTCTTCTTCTATTAAATTTTCATAATATTCAAATCCATTCACAATCGATGGTAAACAATCATAGATGGCAATGATTCGATCATTTCCACAGGATAATAAAAATCTCTTTTGATCTGTTCGATCTAAATCCATACCAGTGATGGCATGTACATGAGGAGATTGAATTTTCACTCTCCGAGAATAATCCAATGAAGATTTTAAATGTGAATCATAATACGAGTGAGATTGAAAGAGATTGTGTAAAGATTCAGAATGGTGATGTGAATGATGATGATGAAATTTTAGAGTCATGTAATAATGATAAAGAGTTTTTGGAGTGTGATGATAGTGACCATCACCACTTCTACCATAATGATGCATTTTTTTTAAAGTTTTTTGGATCATAAAACACCCACAAAACATGATCAGAAGAGTTCAATTGGAACACATAGTTTTATGGATATCCATATATGATTAAATTCGAACATTCTTCACTTGACTCAATGCATCTTGTGCTTTGGACAGTGCTGTTAACATTTTCTGTGTAGCCTTTCTTGCTCGAGCCACTGCTTCATTTTCTTTCAATAAAGTCTCAAATAATTCTGGTTTGTATAATTCCTTCACGAGTTCACTTTGTAAATTCAATTTAGACTTGTTCACTAAAAAGTGCATGATTGCTTTAGGAACACTATCACAAATATTCTTTCTTACAACATTATCAAAATACGCAGTTAATAATGCTCGAATAATATCTACTTCTTGTTTTTCACGTTCTTCTAAACTACCACCTAATATACCCATGACATTCATGTTACTTGGATTGGATTTGGTTCCATTGGTAGTACTAGTAGCACTATTGGGTTGATAATCATAAATAGAATCATGAGAATCTTCATTTGGAATTTGACCTTGACTACGAGAAGGATGCATCATGGATGGTTGAGAAGATTTCAAATGAGAAGATGGATGAGAAGATGGATGAGAAGATGGTAATTGATCTCCACTTTGTGCTCGATTCATTCGTTGTTGTTGTTGACTCTTGGTCATCATGAGAGAAAATACATTACGACCACCTCCCAAGAAATCTGGATGATTCGTATTAATATAGGCTAATTCAATTCTAATTAAATTTCTAATAAATTCTTTCAATTCAATAGAATATTCTTTCCATAATTGCATGACAAATTCTTTCACACGTTCTCTCAAATTTGGGAATCTTACTAGTTTCTTTTCACAATATTCTTCAATATTGACCAATTCTTCAAAGACTCGATCGACACAATGAATGCTTGGATCTTCTAGATTTTTCACTTGTCTTCGAACCAAAATTTCAAATGCAGCTTCAGGTACAAATAAGGAAGTTCTAGAGCCTTTGGCATTCTTGATTGCAGTTCGAATGTCATAATCTGTCAAATTCTCGCAAGCATCAATTTCAGACATTTGTGGATAATATTTTGATACAAAGATGTGATTAATGAGAGCACCACCAAATAATTCATTCGTCTTGATGATATCAGTATTTCTACCTTCAATACTTTCAACATATTCAGTGGTATAATCAGTCAAGAGTTGTAAAAGAAGAGCACCTGGAGAGTCTCCACTGATAGGTCCACTACCATATTCTCTCATTTTCTGTTGAGCTTGTAAAGTCAATGTATTAATCTTATTCTTCAAATCTGGTAACGTTTCCCTAATATGTTCCAATAAAATCTTATTTAGAGTTTTTGCCAAATGTTTCGTTCCTAAAGTGTCCGCAACACTACGGTACGATGGATGATTTCTAAAGAAGGCTTCTTCATCCTTGAGTGCTTCTCGAATCGACTTGTTGTTATTGATATCATTTTGAGATCGATTCACGACTGCAATATAACCTAATTTGAGAGGTAAGACTTCACCTCTTAAAATGTCTAAACAATCAACTCCTTTGTCCATAATATCCACTTTGGTTAATACTCCCAATGTACGAAGACCAGATTTATCCACTTGTTTTGCTAATTTCAATGCATCGGAATTGGCAAGATCTGTATTCGCTGCAGTAACTGCCAAAATGAGACAATTGGGTTTGGTAATGTATTGTAAAATCATATTTCTAATTTGAAGTTCAATATCTTTGGGTTGATCACCGACTGGTACTTTGGTAATACCTGGCAAGTCAATAAGAGTTAAATTGAGTACACTAAGAGATGATGATTGTTGTTATCCAATGAATGAATTCGACGAAATTGTGTTGGATGGGGTGTTATGGATGATGAATTTAGTGTAATATCATATATGGATGATGAATTCGATTCCATTGGTTTAACATGATGCATTCCATTGGGTCAAAATACAATGATGGAATTATATATAAACTTACTAGGGAGAATAAATCTTCAAATTGATTGGTACGGGTGAAATACCCTTGCTACTTCCAGTGACTCGATCCGTCTCTCTAATAATTTCTTGTCTAATTTCTGCAAAATCATAAAACTTTTTGTTTGGTAAGTGTAAAAATTCTCCATATTCTTCTTCTTGTTTTTTTTGTTCCGATACTTCTTCTGTGGTATCATGGAAAGTGATTTTAATGTATACAGTGTGTGATGAATGTCATTTTGAATATTGTGTTGTGTGTATATATTTATATATATGGACATTGCGAAATCTTCTATTACATACCCTTGTATTTGGATGGAATGTTAATCAATTGTAAAACCAAAGGTCTAAATAATCACACACCAAATAATAATTATAACAACAACCACATGGAATGTACATACCTTCTGGTTACAATTCCTGCTCCTCTTGGTAGAAAGTCTCTTCCGACAACATTTTCCAACACGGATGATTTACCAGAAGATTGTGATCCAACAACTGCGATTTGAGGTAAATCAATAGTTTCATTAAATCCCACATTCGCAAATGCATCCTGAACACTATTTATAATTGGAAGTAATTTCTCCATGGTGATTGACAGAGGATGATGGTAATTTCTGAAAGAGCAACAAAATCTACTACGAGTGATATTTTTTTTAAAAATTATGATGATTTTTATTCAACGTCATCATGTCTGAGGGTTGTGTGTACACGTTGGAAAGTAAATCGAAGGGAACTGTAAGGAGTCAATGGTGTTTTCGATGGAGTTGAACAAGCAAACGTTGGAAAGATCGTGAGCAAACAACATGCACACTTCTCTTGAGTTAGAGAACTTGAGTCATTCAAAAGGGCATTCCTCCATATTCAACGCACTCTTGACACATCATGAAACAAACCTCACGCATTCCATGTCTCCCCGATTCATAAAAAAATACAACACACCCATGCACACGCACCATGTCCTTTTTTTATCTAGTGACCAAGATTTATATTCCATCTCCTCCCGATACCTCCTCAAATGAACCTCCTCAATTAATGAAATCGCCCAGAAATGAAGCTAGCTCAACCTCATTGAAATCACCCCGATCAAGGAAAGCCTCAGCTACCACTCACAAAGACTCTTCCACCAATCAACCCCCTCCTCAACCTCAAGAGGAAATACAAATATTTAATTTTGATATGGATAAAACAATTGTATTATTAGACAAAATCAAAGAAGTATGCAGTTATCAAGACGTAGAAATACTAGATCTCGTGCATTTCAAAACAGGTGAATGTTGCATGATTCATACCAACCCCATGGAGCATGGCAGTAAATATCTAAAAAAAGGAGAGAAATATTTTGCATGTCAAGTCAAAATTACCACCACACAAAAACCACCTAGCCCTTCCAATTCAAAACGTGGATCCAACTCGCAACAGCAACAACCAGAAACCGTTGTTGAAAGAGCGTTCACCTCACTGGTGGCAGGCAATGCAGCACAGGAACCATTAATTCCAACAATTATTGATCCAACGAAAAAAAGTACAACCACTACAAAGAAGAAATGAAAAATGTTTCATGCAACGGCTTTTGAGAAATTTATTCAACACACAAGTTTTGAGATTACCTTTCAGTCCTTCAAACACTTCTTGAAGAAATTGAAATTTAATTGTAACTACTGATCATGGAATTCTAAATCTTCTTCTTTTGTTTTAAAAAGTCAGTAATTCTCTGAATGAGATCCTTTTTCGATCCACTCACTTTCAATTTGTATTGTTTACAAAATTCTTTCAAAATATCGAGAGTGAGTTTGTCAGCCTTACCATCCTTGATCAGTTGAACCATATCAATTTCTTCTTCATCATCATCACTACTAATTTCCTTCTTTTTCTTCTTTTCTTTGGGTTTCACCTTATCTTCATCATTGTCTTGTTCATCATTTTGTTTTTTTCTCTTTTTAGAAGATTTCTTTTCATTGTCTTCTTCTGTCTTGACCTTGAGACTCGATGTTGCTTCTTCTTCTTTCTCAACCCCTTCTAAAGCTTTGGAACGTGCAGCAGCACTACTACTACTACGAGATGAACTCTTACTGGATGCAATCGGTTGATAATCTTTAGGGAATGTAATTTCTTTAAATTCTTCCATCAATGATTGATACTTTTTCATTCCTTCAATATCAGGTTTCAATGTATCTTCAATTTGTTCCACTTCTGAATGTTCCAATGCCAATGCTTGTAAGGATTGATAAAATTGTTGTAGAGATGGATTATTGAAAAAAGAAGAATTAAAATCAATTTGCATCTTTTTAGCTAATTTCTTTGCCAATTGAACATGTTTGTCTGATGGTTTTGATTGATTTTCAAATTGTTGTGGTTTTCTAATACCATCTGCATAGGGTAGAAATATAATTTGAAATCCAGGTGGTACGATTTGAGAATGATCTTGTTCATCCAATACTTCTTGTTGAGCAATAAGAGCAACATATTGTGGCATGATACCTTCTCGTTGAATGAATCTACAAATTGCAATCTTATCCATTTCAATCATCTTTTTGTGAATAGCAGATAGAGATAAAAGACTTCCTTGAATTTTGTGATCATTGGGATAGAGGAAACCACTCGATTTGTAATTGTGATAGACTTTGAGACGACTCTTGGGTTTAAATCCTAATAATTTGATTCCAGGTTGAGTATATTCGTTTTTGATGGATGGAGTTGTGTGTTGAGTGGTAGTAGTAGTGGTAGTAGTAGTGGTTGTTTGTTGAGTAGTAGTAGTAGTTGTAGTAGTAGTAGTATTCAAAGTAGCATTCATCATAGGAGCTCCTATACTATGACTAGTAGTAACATTCATAGTAACATTCATAGTACTTCGACCTGTATGGAGTTGACGTATTTTTGATAATTCATCCAATGTAAATTCAGCTTTCTGATTACCATAGTCATAGTAATAGACCATATCATTTTGAAAATTAGATCCTTCCATTAAATTAGTAGTACCAACAGTACCAACAGTAGTATTAGCAAATTCTGTAGCTGTATTACCACCACCACCATGACCTTGTTTCATTAATTCTGTTCCTGTATCTTCACAAATATATTTAGTTTCACATTTCAATGGTTTGTTGGTATCTGAATGTAATAAAATAGCAGGTGGTTTTTTAGCCTTACTCACACACGAATACAATGTACAATGATAGACCATACACGAATCATTGTCATTGCCTTCTCCAATCACGAATGGAATGGATGTAATTCCTCTCTTTTTAAATTCTCTTCTTCTCAATTTATCTCTCAAATCTTTAAATGCTACTGCACAATCATACGTAATATTACCTGTATATTCATCATCATCAATATGAATCATTTCTCTCCAAAATAATTCACTTTTAAAAGACTGAGGTGGAGATTTCAATACAAATAAATCTATCGTAATATCACTGTTGAGTAAATCTCTACTTCTTTCAATCGATTTAATTCTAGCAGAAGTATCATCTCTACATGGATTGTCATCATTGGTGAATAAAAAGATTCTTTTAAATCCTAATTGAGAGGAAGAAAGAGAAAATAAATGTTGACAAGTCCAAAGTGCTTCATGAATCGTATTCACTGACGGTGGAGATTCTAAACAACTGGTGACTACAGATGATTGAGAACCATGATTGGTTTGTTTGATTAAATTCTCAATATCTTTAATTCTTTTAGCATCTGGTGTATCAAGATCATGATATACATAAATATGATTAAAATCAAATTGATTGAGTTTCTCTTTGGTATTGTAAAAGACAACACCCAACACATCACTTGGATTGGATATAATTTTATCACTCAAAGTATTAGCAACTGCTTTGAGTGTCATGAAGAAGGGAATGGAATCGAGTTTAGAATCACCAGAAAGAGTTGTGTTAGTACTACTTGATACTTGTGAGGGTTCACTAGGATGAATGGTGGTTGGGGTTGTTGTTGTTGAGTTGTTGTGGATACTAGTTGATCAAACATGGAGGATTGAGTATCAATTAAAAATATGATGGAATCCTTTAAATGTTTGTACTCGGGTGAATCATTGTCCTCCTCACCATGGTGGTTAGAGGTCCATGCATCATCAATATTTCCCAATAGAGGATCATCACGAGAGTAGGCTATGAATTCACCACCACCGTCATCCTCTTCTTGTTGCCACATTTTTTTTAATAAAAAATTCTTTGGCGGGCTAGCAAAAAGATGATTTCAACAAATTCAATTCAAATTCTGAAATTATTTAATGTTTGTGTTGTTGCATGCTCAAAAAGGCATTCCAAAAGATACAACAAAAGTTGATATAAAGTACTCGATACGCTGATGGAACCAAAAAGAAATTACTGATATTGAGATTGATTTAACAGTCATTTGAGAATCATGTAAGAATCATTGTCAAATCATTGTAAAATCATCATTCAACAACATTAATTGTTCAAAAAACTTTCAATTATTAACTTACAAATATTGAAGTGGTGGCCATACGATCATATCTACTAAAAATGTATGAAAATAATCCTTTTTCAATTTTGACATTATTTTGTGAGGTAAATCTGGTGTTGAAGACTCATGAGATAAAGTACGACGATCATTATGGATGATTTCATCTATATTTTGAATGGTTGTAAATTGATCTTCTTCTCCTCTCTTCCAAATATTAGAATCTAAAGTACTAGGACTCGACCATTCGCTACTACTACTACTGGAAGACCTACTACTAATAATGGATGGAGTATGATCTACAGTACTAGGACTCGACCATTCATTCTTATTATTCTCATTCTTATGATTAGTACTATTACTCTTATTCTTGTCAAATAATTGCTCATAAAAATGTTCCATACTTGTCATGCATGAAAAGAATGCTATTAAAATCACTGGAGTAAATACAAATTCATCCATGAATACCTTCTTTGAAATTTGTTTAAATTTGTTATGTTTTGAAATGATCATTCTCTTATCTAAATATTTATACCACAAATGAGCAGATGGAGCAAATACAAGACTACCATAAAGCATCATTCGGAACATTCGTTCAAGATCAATGAAAAGAGGATTTGGTGTTCCTTCATTTCCGAGTGATGATTGTTGTTGGTGGTGTTCAGATGATGATTGTTGTTGTTGGTGGTGTTCAGATGATGATTGTTGTTGATGGTGTTCAATACATTGACACATATAATCTCCAGATCCAAATAGAAATGCAGCTGATATTCCTTGTGTAAGAAATGGATATCGTTCTAAACAATAATTATATTTTGCAAGGTAGTGTTTTAGGAATTGAGAAATGCGAAGAAATTTAGAGGCGTGTGATGCTGTGAATCGTGAGAAATGACGGAATCGAAAACGTGATGGCATTTTCCCAAGTTTTTTCAAAAAGTTGTTGTTGTTGTTGCGAGAAGAGTTTTAAAGAAGGTGTAATAGCTATGTGCAACGGTAATGGTTTCAATAATGGATGGTACTACATGTAAAATGTACCTGACAGAGAGGTGGTGGTGGTGGTCAACAAATCAACAATGGAGAGAAACAACTTGAGACTCTCTATGATGATGATAACCAAGGAGGGTTGTGAAGTTAAGCCTGAACAATGTGTAGTTTTGGTTGGTGTGGACTCAAATTGTGCTCCAAGCAAACACGAAAATGATTGAGTTGGGTTGGATGAAAAGTGAGTGTGTAAATAGTGTAACTAAAAGTTAGAATTTGTGGATGCTTTTTTTAAGGTACGTTTTTCCACGAGCGTTGTTGTTGTTGTTGAATCTTTTTCAATCATTATGAATCTTTGAGAGCGGAAATTTTACAACAACAAAAAAATTCCAATCCACACACCTCTCATCTCATCATCATCATCATCAACACACACACCACATACCACACATACATTTCGTGACATTCATGACCAACGGTATGTAAATATATCTGCACATCGAGCACATTCATCTCAACATTCACAGTATTTAGCGGAGAAGGTATTTTATGTGTCTTGTTATTATTCTGTGCTAGTTGTGGATATTTTAGAAGGTAAGAAGAGGTGATATGATTCAATGAAATATAATCATCATTATCAGAGTTCCAAGAATTAAACAATATATGGAAAATAGAAAGAAAGGATTTTTCGGAATATTTTTCAAAGGATCAGTGATTGGAATTCGATTGCACTATTTAGTTTCATTGTTAATGTCGATCATGTCTCTTTATATATTATTTGTAAAATAATTATCATCATTTATAACTATTCGTGTGTGTGTGTGTGTATATTTGGTAGTACTATTAATCGTGTGTGTGTGTGTAAACTTGAGACTATTCGTGTGTGTATATTTTCCTGTATACTCAATCAACTCTCTAAATCCACAATGATTGATTTATCCTTCTCACAATATACATGGTTGTATTATTTATCTTTTTCAAAACTTGATCATTTAAATGCAAATTCTCAACAACACAAATATGCTCTCATTGAATATATTGAATATTTATATAAAAATTATTATTTTGGATGGATGGGAAAGGATGAAACTTTGATATATTTGATTGATTATTTCATTGAAAAGAAGAAGGAAATTATTGATACCTCCTACATTCCAATCTTTGCATTTAAAATTATGATCAAATTAGAACAAGAAATATTATTTTATGACATTTTAAAAAGATTGTTGAAAATGAATGAATTTAATTTAAGTTTATCATACCAACAAGCAATGTATATCATGAAATCCAAGGAAAACAAATCATCACTCCTCATACATTCACTCTATCAAATACACGAGTTGTACCGAAGAAAATTTCTCAAAAACAAATTACACCAATTCATCATCAGGCTGAAAGTTATGTCAACCTTTGAAAAAAAGAAATAAATTTTGTAATTCATTCAACAAAAAGCAACGGTCGAACAATCCTCACGCCTGACAGTATGGCTAAAAAACAAATCCAGCTCTCCTTTACCGCACGCTATCATGTACAACAAAAAAATGTTGACACTCCAACTCCAAAGAAGCGATACCTCCATGAGAGGAGACAGAAGGTAAACCGTTAGTAACCTAATATTGTTGAAATAAGTTAATGCTCGATATTAAAGACTGTAAGCAAAGTTTATTTGTTACTCAATTGCTCTTTCGCGAAACAGAGAAAGGAATTACGATTTATCAAATGATAAAAAACTAAACAAAATTGCGCTGTTGGGCTAAATTGATTAAAACACAACATTAAGTCATATTCCCACAGTAACAATAAAATATCATTATATTACCCGCAATCTAAAGCAACGGCTCAGAAATAAGAATTCTTCACGGTACGTCAATTTCAGTGCTGCAGCTTTTTAAAATTGTAAACGTAACTTACATTGAGAATAGTAGTCTGTAATCGAAGTAATGAATAATTATTACCCAAGGTATTTTGACACGAAATGCGTAAATTTTTGCTGGTATAACTTCCCATTCTGTTTGTAATCTCGAAAAACTTTGTAACTTACTATTCATAATTGTTATGTAACTTCAAACAATAATAGATTAATAACAATGGGTTAGTTTCTGTCTCCTCTCCAGGAAGTGTCGCTTCATTGGAGATGGAGTGTCAACCAACAACCTTTATTGTTTTACAGTTGTCCCGAGAAATGGATACTAGAATGTGATGAAAAAACTCAAATTGCTTTGAGAAAAACTACATTGAATGGATAATAGCTCTGGGACGAATTTAGATCATATAAATAAATTTGTTCCTTGTCGCATTGATGCGACGCAAACATCGTTGAGCGAATCAACGACGGAAATTTAAAAAAGATCGTGGGAAACCCATCAATGATAAGGCCAAAGCCAATCGAAGACACAAAAGCGTCAAAGGAAATCACTGAGCAAATCAATGATATATAAGACAAAAGCCAATTAATACAACACAAAGTGTTGTTGAATTCTAATTATAATGGGAGGGAAGGGAGGGTGTTGTTGTGGTGCCAGACTGTTGGGAAGCTGCAGTAGTGGTATTAGTTTGCTCTTTAGAGAGCTGTTTTGGTTGTGGATTTGTAACGAAAACAATAAGGTTGACTAAAATTATATTTTAGTCAACCTTATTGTTTTCGTTACAAAACACTTCCGTTCTTTTCAGAACATTCAAGGAGAGTTTTCTTACAAGTTACATT